>NW_006408830.1:3020211-3025846 GCF_000296735.1 Chrysochloris asiatica
CACCTCCTCACTTCTTCCATTTGCTTTAGCATATCTAGGCTGGGGAGCAAATTTTGACATCCATTTTGTTTTTTTCCTTCTCTCTTTCCTTCTCAATAATCTTTTGCCTTCTTCCTGTATGATGTTCTTGATGTTATCACACAACTCTTCTTGTCTTTGGTCTTTAGTGTCTAATGCATCAGATCTGTTCTTCAGATGTTCTCTAAGTTCAGGTGGGATATATTCAAGGTCATATTTTGGCTCTCATGGACTTGTTTTCACTTTCTTCAGCTTCAGCCTGAATTTGCATATGAGCAATTGATGGTCTGTTCCACAGTGTGCCTCTGGCCTTGTTTTGCCTGATGATAAAGAGCTTTTCCATCATCTCTTTCTAAAGATGTAGTCAATTTTATTTCTGTGTATTCCATCTGGTGAGGTCCATGTGTATAACAGACATGTTGTGCTGTTTGAGATAGGTATTTGCCATGAACAAGTTATTGGTCTTGCAAAATTCTATCATGTGATCTCCGGAATAATTTCTATCACTAAGGCCTATTTTCCAATTACTGATCTTTCCTCTTTTTTCCCAACTTTTGCATTTCAGTTGCCAGTAATTATCAATATATCTTGATTGCATGTTTGACCAGTTCCAGACTGAAGAAGTTGATAAAATTCTTCAATTTCATCATCACTGGCTTTAGTGGTTGGTACATAAATTTGAATAATAGTAGTATTAGCTGGTCTTCCTTACTGTTGTTAAGTGTCGTCCAGTTGGTTCTGACCCATAGCCATCCTATATAGGGTTTTCAAGGAGTGGCTGGTGATTTTGAACTGCCAACCTTGAGGTTTAAACCAACCTTGCAGTACAGCACATTAACCCACAGTGGTACATCAGGACTCCTCCTATCACAGACATTGTTGCGCCTCACGACTGATCTTGATGTGTTCTTTTGATGGTGATGCATGTGACACCATTCCTTTTTCATTTGTCATTCCCAGCATAGTAAACCATGTGATTTTCAGATTCAAAATGACCAATACCAGTCTATTTCAGCTCACTAATGCCTAAGATATCTATGTTTATGCATTCCATTTCATTTTTGACAATTTCCAATTTTCCTAGATTCATATCTCGTACATTCCATGTTCTGATTATTAATGTCTGTTTACAGCTGTTTCACTTCCACCCAATCCGCCATCTTGTTTGTTCTCCTACATTTTGGTATTTTTTATTTGATAAAATTTCTACAATTTTACAACAATACTTTTTGATATACTCTCATATATGTTAAAAACTTAAAAAAAAAAGAAAACCTAATTAATAGCTATCAAAGAACAGCAAATTATTAGGCACCTAGGAATGAACCAGCATAGAGAACAGAAATAGATACACAGATATAACATGCATATGCTTACCATAGTCATGAAGATAAAAGGCAGAAACTGGAAACAAATAATAAATGACACCTAGATTTCAAAGGAACCAGCCAGAAATTCTGTAGTGAAACATAAACTTAGAAAATTACTTGGGGAAAGATATTTACCTTTTTTATTGACTATGCAAAGGCATTTCACTATGTGCACTACAACGAATTCTAAAAGCATTGCAAATAACGGGGATTCCAGAACCCTTAATTGTACTCATGTGGAACCTTCACATACACTAAGATGCAGCCATTTAAAAGAACAAGGGGACACTGTGTGGTTTAAAACCAAGAAAGGTGTATATCAGGGCTGTGTCCTTATTCAATCTGTATGAAAAGCAAATAATCTGAGAAACTGAAAAACATTGCATCAGGATTGGAGATAATTCATTAAAACCGGTGATATGCAGATGACACAATCTTGCTCAGTGAATGCAAAGAGGACTTGAAGCACTTACTAATGAAGATCAAAGACTGCAACCTTCAATATGGATCACAACTCAATGTAAAGAAAAGAAAAATCCTCAAGTTGGACCATTAAACAACACCATGATAAATGTAGAATAGATTGAAGTTGTCAGGATTTCCTTTTGCTTAGACCCACAATCAACACCATGAAAGCAGCAGTCAAGAAATCAAACGACATATTGCATTAGGCAAATCTGCTGCAAAAGACCTCTTTAAAAAATTAAAGAGCAAAGATGTTACTCTGAGGCCTAAGGTGTGCCTGACCTATTTATTAATTTTTACTTTGTATTTTTTGTCTTTAAGCTATGTTTTTATATATGTAGAAGCAACAATGTAATGCTGGCATATCATTTCTTAAATTGTGGCCTTCTACAATTCTAAAATATTATTGGAATAGTTTGTGTTTTAAATAAATGATAAGAGAGTTACAGTTAGTAATAATGAATACATTATGATAAAATCTTACATCTGGATTTTCTTTTAGGGACGTGCATTACAATTTTAAATACATTAAGTAAAAATTACATGTGGCATTTTGGGTTAATGCACTGGACTGCAAGGTTGTTTTGAGCCATAAGGTTGGCCATTTAAACTCACCAGCTGTTTCTCAGAAACCTTATAGAGGGTTGCTGTGAGTCAAAACCAACTCGATGGCACTTAACAACAACAACAACAACATATATAGAGTGTTGATTGTGGGTCCAAGTAAAAGGAAATCCTGGCAACTTCAATCTTTTCTCCAAGCTGTATTTTTCTACCATGTTGTTGTTGTTTTTAGGTGCCATTGAGTCAGTTTTGACTCATAGAGAACCTATAGAACAGAATGAAACAGTGCCTGAGCTATACCATCCTCACAATTATAGTTATGTTTGAGCCCATTGTTGTTAGCACTGTGGCAATCCATCTCACTGGGTAACTTTCTCTTTTTTGCTGACCTTTCACTTTACCAAGCAAGATGTCTTTATCCAGGGACTGATTCCAACATATTCAAAGAATGTGATGCGAAATCTCACCATCATCACTTGTAAGGAGCATTCAGGTTGTACATCTTCCAAGATAGATTAGTTTGCCCTTCTGGCAGTCCATGGTGTTTTCAATATTCTTCTCTAACACCATAATTCAAACACATAATTTGTTCTCTGGTCTTCCTTATTGATTGTCCAGCTTTCATATGCATATGAGGCAAATGCAAATACCATGGTTTGGGGCAGGTGCATCTTAGTCTTCAAACTGACATTTTTGCTCTTGAACACTTTAGAGAGGTCTTTTGCAGCAGACTTTCTGAATGCAATACGTCATTTGATTTCTTGATTGCTGCTTCCATGAGTGTTGATAGTGGATCCAAGCAAAATGAAGATTTTGAAAACTTCAATCTTTTCTCCATTCATCATGATGCTATCTATTTATACCTTTTGAATGAGATGTTAAAATTGTTTGAATTATTTATGAAGTATGTTATTGTTCTTATTATAAAACTTATATGCTATTATTAGAGCTCATACTTCATTGGAGGAAAACCAAGCCATGGTGTTTTCAATCTTCTTGTATACATATGAAAGCAGGATAATAAATAAAGAAGACAGAAGAATTGATGCATTTGAATTATGGTGTTGACAAAGAATATTGAATAGTGAATAATTATTATCATGACAAATTGTGACTGTCACAATTGTAAAGGTAGAAGTTTTGTAACAAAAATGGAGGAGTAGTTAATTTTACAGTCCAGAAACAGAGGACCCTAGGACCATCAAAGGAGAAGAGCACAAGCAGAATGTAGGACCCTATCCAGAGAATCAGCAACACCAGAAATGGAGGCAGAGAGGGGAACATGAGGAGAGGGAGCAGCTGAGGACTCTAAATTTGTGGAATTAGAGAGACTGAGAGCTGGCAGCCAGGAGGCAGGCTTGCAGAATGTGCCCTTTGGTTGTTTAAATTATTGTATATGCCTGAGTCTTTAAAAAACAATAGCAAAAAAACTAAAATGAATAGAGAGAAATATTGTTAATTGATGGTACATGGAAGGGATTATAATCATTGTAATAAAACAATATGTATGATTTGTTGAATGCAAAACTGACATCTTGTCCTGTAAACTTTCACTCAATTCACAATAAAAAATTAAAAAAAAAAAAAAAAAAAAAGAAGAATATTGAAAGGACTCTGGACTACCAGAAGAACAAATGAATCTGCTTTGGAAGAAGTACAGCCAGAATACTGTTTTTAGAAGGGAGGATGGTGAGACTTAGTCTTATGTATTTTGGACATGTTATTGTTTTTGTTGTTGTTATGTGCCATGGAGTCAGTTATATGGAGGGACAAATCCCTAGAGAAGAACATCATGATTTGTGAAGTAGAGGGTCAATGAAAAAGAGGAAAACCCTCATTGAGATGGATTGACACAGTGACTACTATGGGCTCAAACAGCAAGAATTATGATGATGGTACAGAACCAGTGTTTCTTTTGTACACAGGGTTTGTCTGAGTCAGAACTCAATCAATGACATCTGACATCAAGGTTGTGTTTAATGCCATTTGAAACACAGCAAGGGTTAGATTTCATAAACTTAAAGATGGGTACAAAACCCCAAGCAGAATAAAAGAAAAGTTGGAACATACTGAAGGGATGTTAAGCAAAAGGGGATAAAGCACTCATAATAAGGAAAATAGAGGTAGGTTGAAGTGGGCAAACCCCTTTTCTAGTTATTCCCAGCTCTGTTGTTTGTTGTCAAGCTACTTGTATGTAAAAGGTCATTTCTATATTTAAAAAATTCAAGATTTTGAATTTTGTCTCACATCCTTTGTATGTTGCAGGAGTGAGATCAGAATTGTCTTCAATCCTTACTTTCATTATGGGGCTGACCTTCCTCCACTGTCATGTAAACCTCTTGCTCCTTTTACTGTCTTCCATTTTCATTATTGTTTTTGTCCACCTACTAGATTTACTTGATTGATTAATGCCTTTGGAAGCTGCTCATCCTTTCCACCTCATCTAAATTATGCATAACTATGGGGGGCTTCCTACTACCACCAAGTGAGTTGCTGTGATTCTGAAAGCTATGCCACCAGTATTTGAAATACCAGCAGGGTCACCCATGGTGGGCAGGTTTCAGATGAGCTTCCAGACAAAGACAGACTAAGAAGAAAGAGTGACGAACTACTTCTGAATATTTAGTCACTGAAAACCTTATGAATAGCAGAGAAACACTGTAAGATATAGTGCTGGAAAATGAGCCCCTCAGGTTGGAAGGCACTCAAAATGTGACTGGGGAAGAGCTGCCTCCTCAAAGTAAAGCTGACCATGATGACATGAATGGAGTAAAGCCCGTGTGAGAAAAGCCCACAAGACCTTCATTTGCTCATGGGGCACAACTCAAAATGAAGAGAAACAGCTGTAAATAGCCATTGAAAATTGGAACATGGAATGTATAAAGTATGAATCTGGGAAAATTGGAAATTGTCAAAAATGAAATGGAATGCATAAACATTGATATCTTAGGCATTAGTGATCTGAAATGGACTGTTATTGGCCATTTTGAATCTGACAATCACATGGTTTACTATGCTGGGAATGACAAATTGAAGAGGAATGGTGTTGCATTCATTCCCAAAAAGAACATATCCAGGTCAGTCATGAGGTACAATGCTGTCTGCATAGGACAATATCCATGCGCCTACAGGAAAGTCCAAGGAGCTCTGGTAGTGTAGTGGTTATGAATCGGGCTGTGAACCGCAAGGTCAACAGTTCAAAACTACCAGCTGTTCCA
>NW_006408830.1:3028356-3029552 GCF_000296735.1 Chrysochloris asiatica
AGATCTGTTTTGGAAGAAGTGCAGCCAGAGTGCTCCTTAGAGGCCAAGATGGCCAAACTTCGTCTCTCATACATCGGACATATTGTCAGGAAAGACCATTCACTGGAGAAGGATACCATGTTTGATAAGGTGGATGGTCAGAGAAAAACAGGAAGACCCCCAACGAGATGGGTTGGCCAAGTGGCAGCATCAATGGACTCAAGCGTGGCAACAGTAGTGAAGTTGGCCCAGGATCGGGCAGTGTTTAATTCTACTGTGTATAAGGTTGCTATGAGTCGATACTGACTCAATGGTACCTACCAACAACAATGGGGGGCTTCAGTGTAAGCATGATATTTAATTACTAATTTGGCCTCAAGTTTCATTGACCCTATATCTGGAAAACTTCCACTCCATTCTACTTCAGATAACCAATCCCATGTACCTGTGTTATTCAGAAGTGCTCCATGTCTCTGAAATCAATGTCTCTTCAAAATATCCGCTTACCTCCCTAGAGCCTGATCCACACCTACTTTTTCATTAAATAAACCCTGCAACCATATAGTTCCTCCATCTTTTCCTTCTCAGAGTACTCCCAATTTTCCTACTTTCAGACAGTATGAATTAAATGATGTCATGTATGCAGTGATTTTTTCCAAAATCAAGTCATATTATCTCCCTGGGAATTCCATGAAATGCTCCAGTGAACTTTGTTTAAAAAATAAGGAAGCCAAATTTGTTGTGAATTTGTTCTTCTTAGGGAGTCCCTTAACTTTTCTTTAAATCACATTTATTTTTAAACAAAAAACAAACCACAAACAAAAAAAATATTTAACATATTCAGTTGGTTATGAATTCAGCATCATTGTAGATCACATGAGCTCTGTCTATATTCACAGAACTACCCTGTTTTTAAAACTAGTGGGGTTAATTTTCTCTTATTTAATAGGCGTATCCTAATTTTGAATATTGGCTTCAACCCGACAAAGATATATTCCACAAAAGGTGTTGGAAATAAAAAAAGCTGAGGGAGCAATAGGACAACCCTTTATAAGTACAGAAATGTCATGTTCAATACTGGCTATTCTCCACGACCCACACAGACAGATTAAACCCAAGTAGACTGTGCTTTATTGACTATGCAAAGGCTTTCGATTGTGTGGATCATGACAAGCTATGGACAACATTGAGAAGTATGAGTATTCCAGAACACTTAA
>NW_006408830.1:3030482-3031596 GCF_000296735.1 Chrysochloris asiatica
AGCGGTAGTGAGGTTGGCCCAGGATTGGACATTGTTTCGTTCTGCTGTGCATGGGGTCGCTATGAGTCGGTTCCGACTCGATGGCACATGACAACAACAACAGGGGTGACAGGAGATTATAAGAAAAAGGAAGACACAAGACACAAATGAATTAAGTAAAGTTGGGACCAGGTGGGACATAGCACTCTGAGGAAGATACTGTGATGCAGACCAAGTGCAGCAAGTTTGTTTTATATACAACTTAAGTGGAGGTGCTTGAGGCAGGGTTAGAAGTACAGGAACATCTTGTACTGATAGTGCATGCAGTAAATGGAACTTTATCAGAAAAATTGTAACCTGTGATAGCTAGCTGGAACACAGATTAGAGCAGCTAGAATGTTGTGCAGACTGAGCTAAAGGACATGGCTATGTACAAGGAAAGACCTTGCAAGTTCCCTGTCCCCTGAGGCAGCCCTACAAGTTCCTCAAGGGGTAGCTTGACTTGGATACAGCCCAAGTTTCTGGACCAAAACCGCTCAGTTGCAATCCTTCGGTTAAAAAGGTCAGGGCAACACAGAAATGGGAATATTTAGTTTAGAAAGTGTAAGACCTGGAGAATATCTGTCAGAGTTGTTAAGTGCCACTGAGTTGATTCTGACTCATAGTGACCCTGTATAACATTTCTGAGGAGCCGCAGGTGAATTTGAACTGACCTTGTGGTTCAAATCGACCTTGCAGTCCAGTGCATTATCTCACAGCAATACACCAGGACTCCATCTAACAAAGTATTTGACTATTTTTAAAGTTCCATATGGGAAAAGGGATTACATTTATTTTTTCTGTGAACAGGAAGCAGATATATGTTTGATGGGAAAATGTTGAAGATAAAGACGTCTGCTCTAAGAATATAACATTCAGAGAACAAGAGGACCTACCATGTTGAATTATTTGTTTTTAGAAAATAAATTTTAGTCATTTGACAAGATTCAGCCATGATGAACACCTATAATCTTGCCATTGACTTCCTGTTGTTGTTGTCAGGTGCCATTGAGTCGGAACCGACTCATAGTGACCCCATGCACAGCAGAACGAAACAATGTCCAGTCCTGGGCCAACCTCACTACCGCTGTCACAC
>NW_006408830.1:3032196-3037631 GCF_000296735.1 Chrysochloris asiatica
TCCTGGCCTCCAAGGAGCACTCTGGCTGCACTTCCTCCAAAACAGATCTATTGGTTCTTTTGGCAGTCCATGGCACTTTCAGTATTCTCCTCCAAGACCACAACTCAAAGGTATCAATTCTTCTACGATCCTCCTTATTCACTGTCCAACTTTCACATCCATATGAGGTTATTGAAAATACCATGGCTTGTGTTAGGCGCACCTTAGTCCTTAAGCTGACATCTCTGCTCTTCAACACTTTAAAAAGTTCCTGTGTAGCAGATTTGCCCAATGCAATACGTCGTCTGATCTCTTGCCTTCCTAGGATTCTCTTTATCCCAAAAGACGCTTTAAACTTTTACTCTGATCCAGGGTGGATCCACATCCATCAAAAAATCCATGTTTCTGAATTATTCCAGAATTGTGGTTCAAATGAGGGAGCCATATATAAAATAGAAAGAAAACAAAAAAGACACATTCTATTTATAAGAAAGACTTCTAGAAGTTACTAACTAATCACTTGTCTTTAATTCTACTATCAAGTCATTTCAAATTTTTATCATTAACTTTTTAACTTCACCCATCACATAGTCATTAAAAATACTGCCTATTCTGTGATCAGCCCATTATTTGTGCTGGTGAGATATGAAGGACCTGATGTGTCATAAATTATTAGTTTACCTAGTCTGTATTTGCCTCTAGGGTTTTAGGGGCCTTCTGTGGGATGGGAATAGAGAATAGTAGAAACTAACAAATATAAGCTCTATACTAAACTCTATCATAAGACAGAATATAATCAAAACTATGAACCAAACCTGGCGTGGTGCTGCAGGATAATATTGTTGTTATTGTTAGGTGCCATCGAGTCGGCACCGACTCATAGCGACCTTATGCACAGCGACCTTAGTCCTCAAGCTGACATCTTTGCTCTTCAACACTTTAAAAAGTTCCTGTGGAGCAGATTTGCCTAATGCAATATGTCATCTGATCTCTTGACTGCTACTTCCGCGAGTGTTGATAGTTGATCCAAGAAGAATGAAGTCCTTGACAACTTCAATCTTTTCTCCATTTATAAGAATCTGATAATGTGCTGGACCATAATGTCAGTTTGAACTGCAAGGCTGGTAGTTCAAACCCACTAACCACTCCTTTGAAACCCTATACAGGGCAGCTATGGATCAGAACTGACTAGGCTGCACTTAACAACAAGAATGAATCAAGCCAAAGCCATTGTCATACAATCTATTATAATCCATAGCACTGCTACACAGGGTTTCTGAAACTGTACATCTTTATGGTAGCAGACAGCCTCATCTTTCTCCCATATAATGGTTGGTGGGTTTCAACTGTTGACCTTGTGGTTAACAGCCCAATTTCTAGCTCTCAATGCCAGTCAGTGCTATACTAGGAATCAAAGAAGAGTACCAGGATAGTATAGAAAAGAGTAGTTTAGGTGATGACAGAAGGGTTCCTAGAGGTGGTGGTCTTACAGAAGAATCCTAATGTAAAATGAAAGAAATAGGAAAATGAATTTTAGAAAGACAAGGTGGAAATATAGATATTAAATAGGAGAGTGACATAGTTGGATGCTGAGTTAAAAGAACATTCTATAGGCAATAGTGAAGTGGAGAAAGGTTAAAATAATGACAAGGTAAACTCTTTGAAGTCAATTATAATTATTATAGGCTATTTGGGGTTTAAGCCTGGGAAACATGTTTGATGCAAATATAGACATGAGGAAACTGATTGGGTTGGTGGTTGAAGCCAAGAACACGGATAGCTGTAGTAGTACTTTTTCAAAGTATCTTAAACACAAAGATCATGAAAAGAGATGAAACATAGAAAAGGCTTCAATTAGGTTGGAGACTTTTGATATTAAAGGCTAATAGTCAAGAAACAGGAGCTATTGAAAGTGTTGAAGAGAGAGAGAGAAAAAGATTGATGGTATGAGGGATCAGTAAACAAGGGAGGGGACCCAGAACTGACGGAGAGGGCCAAATTTTTCACTGAGATACAGGTATGGAGGTTTGGATGGGTGTGGGAGTAGAAACTTTTATAAGGAAAGGCAGAAATTCAGGAAGTCCATGCCTGATTGCTTATAAATGTATTGATTTATTCCTTTATTCATTCATTCATTAGCAATTATTTAGTGAGTCCTTACCTTATACAGACATCAAGTGCAGAGACATCAGTCTGGTTCAATCCATTTTTCAACCCTTACTAAACACCAATAATTGAATACAATAGTCAAGATGTCAGTTTTAGGATCAAATGGAATTTACAGATTTCAATTAGTTATTTTCTAAGTCACAGAGACTAGGAAATCTAAGATTACGATCCTTTTGTTGTTCTGACATGAGTTATCCACATTGGATTCTCTCTTTGACTGTAGCCAACAGGAGTGAGGTCAGACCTCAACAGTTAAAAGAACACTATTCTTCAGTTTTCCAAGCAAGCAAAAATAAGTCGCAAGTTTGGAAATCTGAACAACTCCCAACTTCTGATCTTTTGGTTAAAAGTCTTGGGTTCCTGTTAGTCCCCTTGGAATTCCAGCCTCTAGATCAGGGGTTCCTTACCCTTTATTTCTGAGCCTCCTTTCAGTTAAATCATTCTCTGGAATGACTCACAGAATTCATGAAGGGTCACCCTGATGGTCAGAGTTAGTATTGCTTTCTTTGTAGTTGTTAAGTGCCATTGAGTCAGTTCTGACTCACATTGGCCCTGTGCAGGGTTTCTAAAGAGTGGTTGGTAGGTTTGAACCATTGATCTTGTGGTTAGCAGTCTGGTGCTTATCCTACAGTGCCACATCAAGTCTCACTGAGAAATCATAATCTTTAATCTTGTATTTTGTAAATTTCCAGTATGAAAAATGACTAGAGACTTCCCTACATTCCTATGTTCATAAAGCTTCTCCATTTTGAATTCTTCCATGTTTAATAAGATGTGAGGAACATCCAATGTTTTTTCCACATTCTTTAAATTTCAAAAGTTCTCTCTCCACTGTGAGTTCTTTTATGTCCACAGAGGTAATAGAAATGTCTGAAGGCTTTCTCACATTCCTTACATTCATAAGGCCTCTTTCCACTTTGAGTTCTTACATGTGAATTGAAGAATGAAGAATGAGTAAAGGCTTTCCCACATTCTTTACACTCAAAAGGTGTCTCTCCATTGTGAACTCTTGTGTTCAGAAAGGTAAGAAACATGAATGAAGGGTTTCCCATCTTCCTTACATTCATAGGACCTCTCTGCACTGTGAGTTCTTAAATGTGTAGAAAGATGTGAGGAATCACTAAAGGCTTTCCTACAGTCTTTACACCCATCAGGCTTCTCTCCACTGTGAGTTATTTTATGTGTAGTGGGGGTTGAAGAATAACTTAAGGCTTTCCCACATTGCTCACACCCATTGTGTCTCTCTCCACTCTAAGTTTTAATATGTGAAGTAAGATGTGAAGAACAAGGTCTTCACATAAGTTCTCTCTCCACTATGAATTTTTATATGTGTTGTAAGAGCTGAGGAACAACTAAAGGTTTTTTCACATTGCTTACATTCATAAGGCCTCTCTCCACTGTGAGTTCCTATGTGTGTAGTGAGGGCTGAGGAATAACTAAAGGCTTTCCCACATTCCCTACATTAATAAGGCTTCTCTCCACTGTGAATTCTTTTATGTGTAGTAAGATGTGAGGAACTCTTAAAGGCTTTCCCATATTGTGTACATTCATAAGCCTCTGCCCATTGTGAATTCTTATATGTTTAGTGAGGGATGAGGACTCACTAAAGACTTTCCCACATTCCTTACATCCATAAAGCCTCTGTCATTGTGAGTTCTTAGATGTGTAGTGAAGTGTGATGACTCACTAAAAGCTTTTCCACATTCCTTACACCCATAAGTCCTCTCTCCATGGTGAGTTCTTATATGTTGAGCGAGGTATGAGGCTTCACTAAAGCTTTCCCACACAGCTTACGTTCATAGGGCTTATATCTATTATGAAATTTTTTATATAAAATGAAGGATGAAGGATAACTATGGGTTTTACAAGATTCTTTACACTCACACTTACGAGCTTACACATGTGTCCAAAAGTATGAGAAACTACAGAAATCTTTCCCACATTTGTTACATTCATAGTGTTTCTCATCAATGAGTGTTGTCCCAGGATTCTTAAGAGTTGGGATACAAATGAAGTCCCTCCCACATACCTCTTACATTTATAGGGTTTCTTTCCAGTAAGAATTCTCATAGCAGTAGTTAGATGAAAGGGACAATTACAGGCTTCTTCCACATTCCTTACACTTAAAGCTTCTGAATCCTGTGTGAGAGCTTGTGTGATGCTTATGTGATGAATCATCCATGAAAATTTCCCCACACTCCCAGTATCCAAAAGTATTTACTTCTGCAGGATTTTTTTGAACACAATAAGATTTGGAATCCAGCTGAAGGTTTCCCCACACTGATAGCCTTCATTGTGTTCACAGAGGTTTTCTACTAAATGACTTCTGTTAAAAATAGTCAAAATGCTGTTAAAAATAAATTTTTTTCCTTTTAATCACTACCAAACACAGTGATTGTGCATGCCTTTAACTCTGACTTGTCCCATGTTTCAGAGCTTAAATCATCTAGCAGAAATACTGTTCCTGGTTTTCTAAAGTACTTTGTTGTTGTTAAGTGCTGTTGAGTTGGTTCCAACTCGTAGCAACCATATATAGGGTTTTCGAGGCATGGCTGGTGATTTTGAACTGCTGACTTTGCAATTCAAATTGACTTTGGCCTAGAGCTAATCCTATAGCACCTCATCAGGACTCTAGGCTTTCAAACAATTGTGTCCAAGCCAAATAAATACGTTTTAAGTATTCAATACCTGACTTACACTTATGAAAATTTTGTATTGTGAAAATTCTGTGACTGTATAATTGAACAGCTAGGTTAATATAACTAAACACATATACATGTATCCATATATTAGTATATAGATATAAATATATGTGAGAATATTCTAATGTCCCACCACATGTCTGTCAGTTTGTCGTACTGTGGTGGCTTGTGAGTTGCTGTGATTCTGGAAGCTATGCCACCAGTATTTTAAATACCAGCCGGGTCACCCATGGTGGACAGGTTTCAGATGAGCTTCCAGATGCAGACAGACTAGAAAGAAGGAGTGACAAACTACTTCTGAATATTTAGTCACTGAAAAGCTTATGAATAGCAGAGAAACACTGTCAGATATAGTACCAGAAAATGAGCCCTTCAGGTTGGAAGGCACTCAAAATGCGACTAGGGAAGAGACCTGCCTCCTCAAAGTAGAGTTGACCGTGATGACGTGAATGGAGTAAAGCCTGTGGGAATAAAACCCTTGGGACCTTCATTTGCTGATGGGACACAACTCAAAATGAAGAGAAACAGTTGTAAACATCTATTAATTATCAGAACATGGATTGTATGAAGCATGAACCTAGGAAA
>NW_006408830.1:3038845-3039333 GCF_000296735.1 Chrysochloris asiatica
GAAGTCCAAGGTCCATTGAAGGAATTGGCAAAACACAAGGCACCAGGAATTGATGAAATAAAAATTGTAATCTTTCAAGAATGTGAGGCGGCACAGGAGGCACTCACTCATCTATGCCAAGAAATTTGGAAGACAACTATCTGGCTGACTGATTGGAAGAGATCCGTACTTGTGCTCTTTCCAAAAAGAGGTGACCCAATGGTACACGGAAATCATCAGACAATATCTTTGCTATTCCATGTGAGTAATACAGAAATGGCTACAAGCTTACATTGACATAGAACTTCCAGACGTTCAAGCCAGATTCAGAAGAGGCCATGGAACGAGGGTTATCATTGCTGATATCAGAAAGATGTTTACCTGTGATTTATTGTTACACAAAGACATTCGATAGTGTGGATCATGACAAGCTATGGACAACATTGCGAAGTATGAGTATTCCTGAACACTTAATTGTGCTCATGAGGAATCTGTACATGGATCAAGAG
>NW_006408830.1:3041457-3042507 GCF_000296735.1 Chrysochloris asiatica
ATTTGGAAGACAGCTTCATGGCAACTAACTGGAAGAGATCCATATTTGTGAGCAATCCAAAGAAAGATGAACAAATAGAATTCAGAAATTATCAAACAATACCAGTCTCAGAAACTCTATTCACTGTAAGTCAAAACTGACTCTGCAGTACACAACTACCACATCACCAATACTTAGGATATCAACTTTTACATATTCCATTTAATCAGTCACCCTGCCCTAGCTTTCCTGTGGTCCTAACAGACACTGAAACCAGAGCCATCAATGACCTCCACAAACAACTTCCAGATTGAGTTCCTTGAGCATAGCTAATACCAAAGCTGATAGGAATTGTATCTAGGGCCAGGAACTTTGCTGTCAAATCCCTTTCACAAATACCTACTGAGGTCCCTGAATTTCAGGAGCTCCCTAGGGATTTCTCATCTCCAGGTCCAATAATTACACTGTTTGTCTTTTTAAAACATGACAACTTCATAATTCTCTGGAGAATACAATTTTAGCTTACATGAAGAAACAAGAGAATGGCTCAAACATGACCTAGATGCAGAGTCAGAAGACTTTTCTGAGGAAGAAAAGGTAATAGATCTGAAAAAGAATAAAAAAGAATGACAACTAGGTACCTTGAAAGGATTGATAGAAAGATGAAGGAATTAAAGGAAAACATAATAAAAATTTAAGAAGAATTCAGGAAGACACTACAAGAACAAACAAAGAAAATAAATGCAAATTTTGAAAGATACAATTCCTGCAATTAGAAATCCAGAAGATTAATACTGAGATCTCAGTAATATTCAATGCACTGAAGGCCAAAGAAGTAGATACAAAGCAATGGAAGCCTGAGTTAGTGAGCTTGAAAATAAATCTCTCAATATTAGTAGGATAGAACAATCAGAAAAAAGAATGAAAAAAGTCTGAAGAAAGCCTTAAGGGTTATGTAGGACACTATGAATAGGAACAACTTATGGGTGACTGGAATTCCAGAACAGGAAAACACAAGCATAGAGAAAACTATCAAAGAGTTGTTGGAAGAAAATTTCCCTAACATCATGA
>NW_006408830.1:3043837-3044354 GCF_000296735.1 Chrysochloris asiatica
AGATGAAGGTAGCAGGAGACACAGGGAGGAATGCAGTAGTTAAAGTAAATAGAAGTAAATGCTGTTAACTGTTGGTACACGGAAGGGATTACAACTATGTTGTGAAGCAAAGTGTATGGTTTGTTGAATGTAAAACTAATGATCTACTCTGTACATCTTCACTCAATTCACAATAAAAAGTTAAAAAAAAAAAATTAAAAGGACAACATTTACCTAAGGGAAAAGTTGCGAAGTGTTGGGAAGGTGGGTTGAATGTAAATAGGAACCACAGGGAGGAAGCAGATTAAATGCACCTGAATGGAAGGGACTGTAATCATTGTGGTGCAACAAAGTATATGATTTGCTAAATGTAAAACTGATGATCTTGTCTGTAAACTTTCACACAATAAAAAGTGTTTTTTTAAGTACTTTATTCTCAAAGCAAGTGGTATATATGCAATTTGCGATAAATGGATACATTAATTGCACTGGTTCTTAACTCTTGTTGCTGTTGTTGTTGTTTGGTGCCATCGAGTTG
>NW_006408830.1:3045740-3047411 GCF_000296735.1 Chrysochloris asiatica
GTTTGTCAAATGTGAATTTCCTTAAGATTTAATTCCCACTGTTTGTATATCCAAAGTGGTTATTTTGCCTTCTTTCCTAAATTAGAGGAGATACATTTAACTGTCAGTTTTTTGTACTGTGGGGGCGTGTGTGTTGCTGGTAACTATGCCATCACTATTTAAAATTCCAGGAGGGTCACCCATGGTGGGCAGATTTCTGTGGAGCTTCCAGACTAAGACACTCTAGGAAGAAGGCGAGTTAGCCACTGAAAATTTTATGAACAGAAAAACTATGATACAGTACTGGAAGGTAAGCACGTCAGATTGGCAGGTACTCAAAATACAACTGAGGAAGGGCTTCCTATTCAAAGTAGAATTGACCAAGATGACGTGAATGGAGTAAACTTTTGAGAACTTCATTTGTTGATGGGGCACAACTCAAAATGAGAAGAAACAGCTGAAAGCATCCATTAATAGTAATGTATGAAGTATGAATCAGCAGTCATAAAAATGAAACAAAATGCATAAAGAGTAATATCTTAGGCATTAACAAACAGACATAGACAAGTATTGGGTATTTTGAATCTGACGATCATGGTTTACTATGTCAGGAACTGTTAAGAAACTAAAGAGGAATGGTGTCTCATTCCCCTGTCACCATCAAAAAGAGAATTTTAAGATCTATGCTGTTTGTGATAGGACTGGAAGACCAGTTAACTCCATTATTATTCAGTGTGAAATTGATGAAAATGCAATCAAATTGCATTGGTAAATGCTGGTGATTGGCATGCAAAGTTGGAAACAAAGATCAGGTTCGGTATTCAGAAAATAAGGTCCTGGTGATAAAAATGTTTCTGGAGAATGTGGCATAAAAATTTTGTAAGATAAATGATTTATTGCAAAGATTTTTTCCCCAATAACATAAGCAGTGATGATGTGGATCTCACCAGATGAAATACACAAGAACCAAATAGATTATGTCTGTGGGGAAAGACAATGGAAAAGCTTAATATTATCAGCCAAAGCAAAGCCAGAGATTGACTATGGAGCAGACCATAAATTGCTCATAATCAAGTTCAGGATGAAACTATAGGAACCTGTACATAGACCAAGAGGCAGTTGTTCGAACAGAACACAGGAAAACAAAGTGGTTTAAAATTAGGAAAGGTGTGCACCAGGGTTGTATTCTTTCACCGTACTTACTCAATCTGTGTGCTGAACAAATAATTTGAGAAGCTGGACTATATATGAAGAAAAACATGGCATCAGGATTGTAGGAAGGCTCATTAATAACCTGTGATATGCAAATGATACAACCTTGCTTGCTGAAAGCAAAGAGGACTTAAAATACTTACTGATGAAGATCAAAGACCACAACCTTTGGTATGAGTTACAGCTCAATGTAAAGAAAACAAAAATCCTCACCACTGGACCAATAAGCAACTTCCATATAAATGGAGAAAATATTGAAGTTGTGGAAGACTTCATTTTGCTTGAATCAACCATCAACACTTTGGAAGCTGCATTCACGAAATCAAACAACGTATTGCATTGGGCAAATCTCCTGCACAAGACCTCTTTAAAGTGTTGAAGAGCAAAGATGTCAGTTTGAGGACTAAGGTGCACCTGATGCAAGCCTTGGTACTCTCGATAACTTCATACACATGCAAAAGTTGGATAATGAATAAGGAA
>NW_006408830.1:3049473-3058848 GCF_000296735.1 Chrysochloris asiatica
GCAGTACCTGGCAGTGTATGTAGGATTACTATTGGCACCGAACAGCAACAATGTTTTATGAATAAAGGAGTAAATGACAGCTGTTAATCAACTGTTATGGCAAAAATTTCATCAAGCCAAGAAATGTTATTATCATAGTTTTATATCAAAGAGTCACTGTTTACCAATTTGTTGGAGAGGGAATCACAAATGTTTGTATGTTAAATGTTGTGTTCCAAACCCAAGTCAAAGATTTGGAGACCCAAGAAACCTAGTACAGATGGGCTTCTCTGTACTAGCTAAAATTTTGGGGAAAACTTTAACTCAAATGATGAAATAGATGGTAGAAGTTTAGATTCCTGGAAGGCAAGAGAGCTCAAGAAGAAATAAGAACTGCATTTACTGCAGAAACAAAATGTGATATATATATATATAGAGAGGAATATTATTTCCATGGAGAGAGATGAAGTCTTGTATATGAGTCAGTATACTTGAAGTTTGAAAGCATTATTCTGAGTGAGATAAGTCAATTACAAGAGGAAAAATATAGTATGATTTTACTAACATAAAACACTTAAAATGGGCACCTGTACAAATATCAGCATTTAACAGTGGTTACCAGGGGTCAGAGGGTATGGGAAACAGAGAAATCTTTGTCTAATTACCATCACATCTTTATTTATGAAGATGGGAAATGTGGCAATGGATATTGGTGATCGTTGGGCAGCATCATTGATGTAAATGGTTTCATTGAAGTGTGTAAGTAACAAATGCCGTGTTATCAATATTTTTTTACAATGATCATAAGAAAAAAAGAAATGTGAAAATACCTGCATTCACATGATTCCTAATTGGTCTCTTGGGGACACAGTATCAGCAAGAAAAAATTTCCTTCCTGTCCAGACCAATGACCCACAGGGAGATGATGTGTTCAGAAGTTGGAGTAATAAGTAATAAATTACCTAATGAGCAGCCATAGGAAGCCTGTAATGATCTCTTCTGCTGCTTTCCTTCATTTTGCACATCTTAGGCTGGATGGGACATAGTTGTTGCTTTTGGAGTCCTAAATCTGACTGAGGAACTGAATCTTCCTGCTGTGTTTTCTGTGGATTTCCACACATTGACCTTCCTCTCAGATATACCATGCAGGTGAGTTTGAGAATTCAGTAGATATTGTAGGAAAGAACCAGAAAGAATAGACTCTGAGAACAAATCCGATCTAGCCCAAAGCTGAGGGCGGTGTGTGTGCTTGTTTGACTAAATAATTAATAGATGTATTTTAATATGCTAAAAAGAGAGCTGCTTATTAATTATTTCCCCATCTGATAATATGGAAAACATTTCTCTAGCATGTCCTCCTCACAAGTTTTAGGATTTTCTGCTCTCTTTTCTTATTATTAATAACTTCTGTGAGATCACAATTTCTCATTTGCTTACAAACTGTTTGGATGCTATTATATCTCAGTCACGAACTAAACTAGGTTTGGGAAGAATACGAAGTATGTAATACCT
Organism: Chrysochloris asiatica; assembly: GCF_000296735.1. Classification (NCBI taxonomy): domain Eukaryota; kingdom Metazoa; phylum Chordata; class Mammalia; order Afrosoricida; family Chrysochloridae; genus Chrysochloris; species Chrysochloris asiatica. The sequence goes on from NW_006408830.1 coordinate 3,050,965, forward strand.
TGCTTCATCCCTCAAGGTACTACTTACTTTATAGCTCCCCAAAAAAGACATGAATTAAATAAAAGCAACACACAATGACAGTCCTTAGCATTCAAAATAAGTGCAGGCAAGAAGTTGTGTCTTCTCTGAAAATGTCAAAATACATTTCTCAAAGGAAAATTCCATAAAGTTTTGGAGAAGATAGTATTTTCCCCATGGAGAGGAGGTAAAAAAATTCTAAGTGGACCAGTGAGTGTGAGACCCCAGGCAGAAGAAAACTGGTGTATAAAGTTGCTGAGTACTGAAATTATGGTAGGCGGTGAAGCTACAGACATGTTCAAATCTTGAGACATGTTCAAACCTTGAGAAGGTGACACTGGCAGGTTGGTCATAGAGGGTCAAGTCTTGTGTGTGAAGCCAGGGATTGTGATTTGATATCTAGTCGGAAATCATTGGGGGTTTCAAATAAAGAAATTTATCTATTATACTCCACGGCACATAACAACAACAACAAATTACTAATATAAGAAGCTCTGGTAGCGTAGTGGTTATGAGTCGGGCTGTGAACCTCAGGGTCAGTAGTTCAAAACTACCAGCGGTTCCATGGGAGAAAGATGAGGCGTTCTGCTCCCATAAAGATTTACAGGCTCGGAACCGACTCCACGGCACATAACCACCATCACCATTACTAATATAGAGTCCTGCTGTGGCGCTGAGGGTCAATGCGCCAGACTGCTAAGCCGTTTGAACTGCAAGGTCGGCAGTTCAAGCTCACCGGAAGCTCCTCGGAAACCCTATACAGGGTCGCTATGGGTCGGAATCGACTCGACGGCACCTAACAACAACAACAACAACAACAACAACAACAAATTAATAATATATCATGTTAAAATCTGTCTGAGTCAATGTGAACATCTGGCTAGAGGAGTGCAAGCCTGGGATTGTTGGGAGAGATGATATGGATATGAAATAGTGCTATGGAGTCTGGGTCTAAGAGGTGTTAAAAACCGAAGGCATTTGAGCAGTAGAGGACAAAACCAGCTATTTATTGACAAGTGGAAAGGAACTGTGCTAAATTCTTTAAGCACATCCTCTTTAGGAGGATGCATACTGCCATTAAGTGCATAGAGTCAGTTCTGACTCATAATGACCCTGTATAGGGTTCCAAGGAGCAGCTTGTGTGTTTGAATTGTGAACCATTTGGTTCACAGTCCAGTGCTGATCCTACAGCCCCACACTGGGAGTCCATCCTTAGTATATAGATATTAGGATTCAGCATGGTTCCATTTCCTGTTCACATATGTTTGACTCAAGACTCAATTCCTCTTTTCACTGATTCCATAAATTTTGCATTTAGTATTATTTTAAAGTCTTCTGTATAAGGAGCTCTGGTAGTGTAGTGGTTATGAGTCAGGCTGCCAACCTCAAGGTCAGCAGTTTGAAACTACCAGCAATTCTGCAGGAGAAAGATGAAGCGTTCTGCTCCCGTAAAGATTTACGGCCTCAGAAACCCTGTGCAGGGTCACTATAAGTTGTAACCGACTCCACAGTACTTAACAACAACAGCAACAATGGTCTCATATGGAGTCCTGATGTGACGCTGTGGGTTAATGCACCAGACTGCAAAGTCCCTTGGAACCATAAGGTCAGCAGTTCAAGCTCACCAGTCACTCCTTGGAAACCCTATACTGGGTCACTATGGGTCAGAACCGACTTGACAGCACTTTACAACAACAACAACATGGTCTCATATAAAAAATTCCCAACCTATGTTGTACTTTGTATATTTTCTTTGTGAATTATTTATTCCCCTTTTTCACTTTTCTTTTGGTGGTATTCAATCTGTAAGTTGTCTTGACACCATAGAGATACAGCCTTTTTGTTTTTTTGACACAATGCTTTTGCTCTCTTATAGATTTTCTGGGTATCAAGGTGATATAACCAGGTTTGGAGCACTGTCAGAACCAAGACATTTTCTCTTCTTCATGGATGACTTGAGCCTGTATCTCCTGCCACCATCATATTCACTTTATCTCTGTTTGACAATACCAAAATGAATTCCTGAGTTTACATGTCTATGGGAGCGTTCTCAACTGCAGCATCTGGGTACCATTTCTGCATTTTCAAGGGATAAAACTATCTGATTTTTTCACCTTGCAATTTATCTATTCTTGGGCTAATCCATGCATGTATTTTTCTGTGTGTATGTGTGTGTGTTTGCACCCTTTGTTGGACATTAGCAGGTTTCAGAATATAGGGAGCAGGGCTCATTTATTTTAAAAGTTATCTCTAAAAAAATACAGGGCATATTTCAAAACCACAAATTGAAATAAGGATGGGAAACCTTTGAAATTAAATAAAGAAAGTGCAAGAGGTAAAATGCCTGGACCTGGGGATCACCTGTGTCTTGAAGTTTCAGCACCTGAGAGGCCATCATCTTTTTCACTCATCCCTTTTACCACAATGGCTTCTTGGATAGATTTTGCACTGATATTTTTCTCTGCTAAACATACAGTTACCAAGGCAACCTCTTGGCTCCAGCCTTCTCATCCTTGACATCTCTGCTCATATGTCACCCTGTGTGCTGGCATACTTGACACCCAGTAAGTAGTGTCTTCCCAAATCAGCATCCCCTGCTCACTCTCCTTTAGATGAGATTTTCTTTTCATAGTTCTTTATTACCATCTGACATGCTTAAGACTTTTTTATTACTTATATTCTTCCTATGTATTCTGTTGTAGAGATCTTTGTTTTCCAGCACTGTAAACTCATGGAATAGACTTTGTTTGGACATGACATGTAGTTGGCAATTCACATTCTCCAAATAAATAAGTGAATTTATTATAAAAACTGTAGACCACATGTCTGTTTGTGGAAAATGCTAAGGGTGGTACAGAAATTCCTTACAGACATGACACTGGTGGTGGTTATATGCTGCAGAGTCAGTCCTGACTCATAATGACCTTACATAGGGTTTCCAAAGTTGCCAATCTCCCTCCCACAGAAATGGCTTTGTTGTTGTTGTTGTTATGTGCCATGGAGTTGGTTCTGACTCACAGTGACTCTGTACAGGGTTTCTGAGGCTGTAAATCTTTACAGGAACAGAAAACCTCATCTTTCTCCCATGGAACAGCTGGTAGTTTCGAACTGCTGACTTAAGGTTAGCAGCCCGAATCTTAACCACTATGCTACCAGAGCTCTTTATAGATAGCACTAGGAATCCCTTAAAGAAATCAGATTGAGTCCTGGTTTGGTGCTGTAGGATAATGCACTGGATCACATGGTTCATGGTGGTTCACTGACCAGCTGCTCCTCAGAAACCCTATACAGAGTTGCTATGAGTTGGAACCAACTCGATGGTACTTAAGAACAACAATAACAAAGAAACTAGATGCACTCTGAAAAGAGAAAAAAAAATAGTTTATTTACTTAAATATATAAATGATAATATTTTGCTATGTCAGTAAATTCTGTTAGTATGAAAATTAATTATGTTCTGTTTTTGCTGGTAGTACCACCAACCACATGGAACCAGGAAATGATACGCAAATTTCAAATTTTCTTCTTCTGGGATTTTCAGAGGAACCAGAATTGCAACCCTTCTTCTTTGATCTGTTCCTGTCTATGTATCTGATCACTGTGTTGGGAAATGTGCTCATCATCCTGGTCATCATCTCAGACACCCATCTCCACACGCCCATGTACTTCTTCCTTGCCAATCTGTCCTTTGTAGATGTTTGTTTTACCTCCACCACTGTCCCAAAGATGCTGGTGAATATCCAGATACAGAGCAAAGTCATCACCTATGAAGACTGTATCACCCAAATGTACTTTAATCTACTTTTTGTTGGATTGGACAACTTCCTTCTGACTGTGATGGCCTATGATCGCTTCATGGCCATCTGTCACCCTCTTCACTACACAGTCATAATGAATCCCCAGGTCTGTGGACTGTTGGTTCTGGTGTCTTGGATAATTAGTGTCCTTCACTCCTTATTAGAAGGCTTAATGGTGTTGCGGCTGTCTTTTTGTAAAGATGTGGCAATCCCCCAATTTTTCTGTGAACTGAATCAAGTAATCCAATGTGCCTGTTCTGACACCTTCATCAATGAAATAGTGTTGTATATTGCAGCTGTGCTGTTGGGTGGTGGTCCACTTACTGGGATCTTTTTTTCCTATTTTAAGATTCTTTCCTCCATTCGTATGATCTCATCAACTCAGGGGAAGTATAAAGCATTTTCCACCTGTGCTTCTCACCTCTCAGTTGTCTCCTTATTTTATTTTACGAGCATAGGGGTATACATCGGTTCCTCTGCTAGTCACAATGCACATGCAGGTACAACTGCTTCAGTTCTGTATACTGTGGTCACGCCCATGCTGAACCCCTTCATCTACAGTCTGAGGAATAGAGACATAAAGGAGGCTCTGAGGAGATTACTCAGGAGGGAGGTCATCAAGGGCCATCTGTCCTGGCATTGAAGAAGTGACTGTGACTGAGACTATTATGGCTCAGAGCCAGAAATGGTGATTCTCTTATCAGATCATGGAAGTAGAAGTTGCCTATTCATATTTATATCCAGAAGTTTCAATGTCTTTGATTTTAAGCAATTCCCTTTACAAAGCTTTCTGTTTTCTCTGTTATCCAAACAACTTTCCCCTTTGTCTTTTTTCTTACTTCCCCAATGTGATTCCCAGCCTTGAATCAGATATTATAAATATTTGTAAATTCCCACTTATTTTACATGGTGACTGGATATATTAAAGAATAATTTCTTCTCAAATGACACATAATACTGCAAGTAATTGCTTCCTCTGTTTTACTAGAAGAAAGTGATGAGATTGCCTACTTATATAGAAAAAAACCCTACACTTGGCAATGAAGACAATTTGTATAATTATATTTTCTTGTACAATTTTATTTCTTTTTTTATTTACAATTTGTGTTTAATGCAAATCAATTTCATAACAATGAGAAGTTATGATGAATTAAAGCATAAATACATAAACACAATATACAACTCAAAACAGATATACAGCATTCAGTTATGAAGCAAAAGGGAGTGTTCATTTGCACACACAATAGTTTGAGCTCTATTGGATCTGGCTGTTCCTGTGTAGGTTTCTAAAGATTGGGGGGAAATCAGCCTTGGTTACCAAAACTACTGTGTTCATATTAGAAACTGGAACACTTAAGTATCAGTGTGTGACCATGTGAACAAAAGATTTTATTAAGTGTCTATTTTAGAAAGGTTCCTGTGTATCAAAGCAGTAGTAAAAGATTTCCTTCCCAGAATCAAGCACATTTTAAGCTTTAGACCAGGTTCTAACTATCTAAAAATATTGACTGATACAGAAAAGTGTTCCAAATGTGACTATTCTGATTCATAGCTTTTTTAAAGAAATTATTTACAGAAAAGAGTATAAAAGTTTTTGTGAATTTAATGCAGGTTAGCTTCTAGTCTTCACTTCCCAAATTCTTGTTATACATTACTTTTGGCTTCTTCTTATGTTTCCTTTTTTATTTCAAGATTTTTTTACAGAAATGAAAAGCAGCATTTTGAAATGAGTTGAGGTCAATGTACTTCCTACTCTTTGGAATCCATTTAGCTAAATTAATCAGGTGTTCTTGCTGGATTGGAACAGGTCATGGAAAATGTCTAACCATGGACTTCCTAATTGTATAAGCAAAATTCTCATTATGCTTAGACTTGGGGTACATTCCAATCCATCATTCCCTGACACATGTCAACTGCAATGTCAAATCCAAAGCCTCAAAGTAAGAGTCCAGTTCCCAAGAAAACAGTGATAGCGTAACAATGTAAAACTTTTTTTTTTTTTTTAATCTAGAGTATATCAGTGTTAATTTAGTGCTGCTGAAACAACACATGGAGGATTTACAGTAACATCTGAAGGTTCCTTCTAATGTACATATAAATAGAACCAGGGAAACTTTTTATATTACCTATCATTTTATGGCCTTATAGATTTAATGAACAAAATTAAAACTGAATCCTCATTCCACACCCCATGGTTTATCTCTAGATAAGATAAAACCTTTTCTTTTTTTAAAGTAGAGTTGTGAGTGTCCATATTTCTTTGCCCACATTTAAGAAAACCATCTCTTAATTTTTGAATGTTGCATCTCTTTATCTTGTACACGAAACAACTGCAACACATAAAATGTTGACATTCATCATTTCATAAAACCCTCCATGTGCTCTTCAAATCAGTGAAATTTTAGAAATTCTGTGTCAATAAAATAAGGCATGGAAATAATAGATACGATGAAGATCTGATTTTTCCTTGCGATGCTGTACTGGTAGCCACTATTTGGATTGGCTTTAGAAGATGGGGAAGTAGAGCTGTTTCTTGGCCTGAGTCTCTTTAACAGTAGAGGTGTAGAAGCAAGAGAGTGAGACCAGGACGATGCTGACTGAACATAGCAGGGGACCTCCATTTCCCTTGGTGGTGGCATTAGGTGAATTTGTTGTAGCTGTGAACTGGGAGGAGGAGTTACTTAGAAGTACTGTAGGAATTGTTTGATTTGAATAAATCTGAGTGGGGAGGAGCAGTGCCAGAAGCAGCAACCCTAGCCCGAGCGAGCCTGGCTACCATCGTTCTGCCCATGTCCGCTCCGTTGTGTGCAACACGGCTCTCAGGGTGCTGGGAGCACAGAAAACCGCTGCTAGGAACGGTGTGGCAAGATCACAATTTCATTTCTTATATATAAAATTGTACAAAAAAACTGTGGACACAATTTTTAGCTTTTCCATCATCCTTTCTACATCATTATTTTAAGTTTTCTTCTTGATAATGTACACTTTAGCATACTGCTTTTTTTTTAGTAGAAGGATCTTTGGTTGTTAGTGGGTTATGTATTGGGCTGCTAATCACAAGATCAGCAGTTTGGATCCACCAGCTACACTGGGGGAGAAAGATGAGGCTTTCTGCTCGCTTGAGATTTAAGGTCTTTGACACTCTATACTGAGTTGTTATGAGTGGGAATCAACTCAAGGGAACTTAACAACAACATCTATTAGTGCACCGATAGACACAGGTCTAGCCTTCCACAGACCAGCTATACAGATACCTGTGTCAGCCCTGCGAGCAAGGGCAAGGTGAGCCAAGTTCTTGGAGGAGACGGCAGCAGAGGCAAGTGGCATGGCTCGGAATTCCAGGCAGAAATGAGACAAGACAGAGCGCCGGGATTCTGACCCACAGAGATAGGAGTGGTTTGGAGGCTAGGAGGCTTGTAGCCAGTGGAGTTTGGAGCAGAGGCGGGAGGTCGCGTACCCCTGAGTCCGCCGGCCAGACTAGGAGACCTCGACCCACATCCTGGGCAAGACAGAGCAGCTGGACTAAATAGGGGTCGTAGAAACGCCACAGAAATGCTCCGCAGATACATTTAGAGGAAAAAAAAAAAAAAAAGGTGCACGGTGTGCTTTGCTGATTTTGGGTGGCTCCGATCTTGTTTTTTTTCTTTGGTGTCGGGAGTGGGTTTGCTCATGGTTTGCCCACATACATGTGGGTGAGGAGAGGTAGGGGGACCCGCCCCCACCGCTGGCGCTTTCCTCTGCCAGGAACTTATGCACCCGGACCAGGCAGAGATGCGGGTTTGGTCTGCCTTTCTTCACTAGTTTGAGAGGGAGCCCAGTGTAGTGCTGTGGGTTGAGATGCTGCACTGCAAACTCTTTTGAATGACGAGGACGGTGGGACAGAGCCAGTGGTTCATATTCACCAGCCTTTCATTGGAAACCTTATACAGGAGACACGGATGTGTGTCCTATTTGGTTGGCTTACATTCACTGGTTTAAGAGGCGACCCATTGTAGCACTGTGGATTGGGGTGCCACTGCAGGGCCTTTTGGTCTGCGGGATCGGTGGTTCAAGCTCACGGACCGCTCCT
>NW_006408830.1:3084134-3090346 GCF_000296735.1 Chrysochloris asiatica
TTATATTCATGTCACCATATAAAGTAAGTGGGAGTTTACAAATAATTACTGATTCAGAGTTGGAAATCACTTTGGGGAAGTATGAGAAAAGACAAAAGGGGAAGTTGTCTGGATTTCAGAGAAAGTAAGGGAATTGCTTAAAATAAAAGACATTGAAACTCTATGATAGAAATATACAGTCTCAGTCACAGTCACTTTTTCAATGCCAGGACAGGTGGCCCTTTATGACTTCCCTCCTGAGTAATCTCTTCAAAGCCTCCTTAATGTCTCTATTCCTCAGGCTGTAGATGAAGGGGTTCAGCATGGGCGTGACCACAGTGTACAGAACCGAAGCTGTTGTACCTGCACGAGCATTGTGAGTAGTAGAAGAACTGATGTATACTCCCATAGTCGTAAAATAAAATAAGCAGACAACTGAAAGGTGAGAAGCACAGGTGGAAAATGCTTTATACTTCCCCTGAGTTGATGAGATCATACGAATGGAGGAAAGAATCTTATAATAGGAGAACAAGATCCCAGTGAGGGGGCAGCCACCCAACAGCACAGCTAACAAACACATGACTATTTCGTTGATGAAGGTGTCAGAACAGGCACAATTGACCACCTGATTAAGTTCACAGAAAAAGTGGGGGATTTCCACATCTGTGCAAAAAGACAGTCGTAACACCATTAAGCTTTCTAGTAAGGCATGAACGACACTAATAATCCAGGACACCAGAACCAGCAGTCCACAGAACTGGGGGTTCATTATGACTGTATACTGAAGGGGGTGACAGATGGCTATGAAGCGATCATAGGCCATCACTGTCAGAAGGAAGTCATCCAACCCCACAAAAAGTAAAAAAAAGTACATCTGGGTGATGCAGCCTTCATAGGTGATGACTTTGCTCTGTATCTGGATATTTGCCAGCATCTTTGGGACAGTGGTGGAGCTAAAACAGATATCTACAAAGGACAGATTGGCAAGGAAGAAGTACATGGGTGTGTGGAGGTGGGCATCTGAGATGATGATTAGGATGATGAGCATATTTCCAAAGATGGTGATCAGATACATAGACAGAAACAGATCAAAGAAGAAGGGTTGCAATTCTGGTTCCTCTGAAAATCCCATAAGAAGAAATACTGAAATTCGTGTATTGTTTCTTGGTTCCATGTGGTTGATGGTACTACCAGCAAAGAGAGATCATAACTAATTGTCATTCTATTAACCTTAATAATGAGTGGAAATGATATAATTTATATTTTCATGTCAATCAATTTTTCTTTTCACTTATGGGCATCTTATTTCTTTAAGGTATATCTAGTGCTATCTTTAGTAGTCCTGGTGTGGCACTGTGGGTTAATGTGCCAAACTGCAAGGTCAATTTGAACCTGAAGGTTGGCAATGCAAGCTCACCAGCTGCTCCTTCGATGCCCTATACAGGGTCACTATGGGTCAAAACTGACTCTATGGCACTTAACAACAACAACAATGTTATCAATATAAAGCATCTCAGTACTATCCTCAACCTTTTCCCTGAGCAGGTGTGTGGTCTACAGTTGCTATAAGAAATTCATTCATTCATTTGGGGCATATGCACTGCCAACTATATGTTCTAGGAAAAGTTTATTCTATGTGGACACCGTCTCAGAAAACAAAAGGTATAACCTAATATCTACAAAGAATATAAAGAATCATTAAATATGTCAAATGGTGACAAGGACCTATAAAAAAAAAGAAATGTGGTCCAAAGGAGAAAGTGAGCAGAGAATGCTGATCTGGGGAGAGACTAACTCTTTACTGGATGTTCTTGTAATACCAACAGGCAGGGTGACATGTGGACAAGGCCTCAAGGATGAAAAGACCCTGAGAAAGGAACTTCGTTCATATTTTCAATGTCATCAAGGAAGTCAGTGTAGTGAGAGGGATGAGTAAGAAAGAAAGTGATCAGAGATGGCGGCTTTTCTGTTGCTGAAACTTCAAGCATAGATGGTCGTTGAGTCCAAATATTGTACTACTTGCACTTTAGTTATTGGTTGCAAAAGATTCCCATCCTCATTTCAATTTGTGATTTTGAGATCTTCCTTCTATATTGTTAGTGACTCCTTTAAAAATAATTGAGCCCAGCAACCTCTACTTTGAAACCTGCTAATGTCCAACAAAAGGTGTATACACATACACACATTAGCCCAAGAATACATAAATTTCATGGTGACAAAATCAGATTATTTTATCCCTCAAAATTTTGAAATGGTACCCTGATATTGATGTTGGGAATCGTCCCAGGATGTGTCAACTCAGATATTTGTTTCGGTATGGTCATTTTATGTCCAGTGCTTAAAGAGAAAAATCTGTTCAACATGAAGTGAAAGAGAAAGATATGAAGTAAATCTGAGGGGGACAGGAAAGATACAGGCTCCAATCATCTCTGAGACATTGTGAAGAAGAGAAAGCCTCCTTGATTCTAGTAATGCTGCAAAGCCTTTATATCCCCTTGATGCCCAGAAAATCTGTTAGGAGAGTAGAAACAATGTGTCAGAAAGACAAAAGAGTGATATCTCTACAGTGTATAGACATTAAAAGGAAAGTGAAAAAGGAGAATAAATAATTCACAAAAGAAAATATACAAAGCATAACAGGTTAGGAATATTTTTTGTTGTTGTTAAGTGTAGTCAACTCAGTTCTGACCCATAGTGACCCTGTATAATGTTTCCAAGGAGAAGCTGATCATCTTTACCTGCCGTCCTTGAAGCTCAATCCAATTTTACAGTCCAGCACGTTAACCCACAGCACCACATCAGGACTTCCATAGAAGACTTTTAAAAAATATTTAATGCCAAACTTATGGAATCAGTGAAACCAGGAGTTGAATTTTGAATCTAACATATGTGAATAGGCAATGGAACCATTCTGAAACATAAAATCTTCACCTATATACTAGGGATGGCAGTATGCAGGTTAGAAAACATAATCTATGAACTTAACAAGTTTAGCATAGTGCCTTTCTGCTAGCTGGTTTTTTCCTCTACTGATCAAATGCCTTCATTGTTGAACACCTCTCAGTCACAGATTTCATAGCTCTATTTCTTATCCTTATCATCTGTCCCACCAATCCCAGGTTGCAACTCTGTAGCCAGATATTCACATTGACTCAGATAAATTTGTTCACAAATATTATAAATATGAGAAATAAACTTGTTTATTTAACACACACACCCCAGAAATCCCCACCAGAAATTAAGTCACAATCCCTGGCTTCACATACAAACCTTGACTCTCCATGCCCAATCTGGCTGTGTCACTTTTTCCTGCATTTGATCTCAAGGCTTTGAACTTGTCTTGAAGCTTCACCTGCTGCCATATTTTCCATACTCAGCAACTTTACACACCAGATTTCCTCTGTTTGGGATCTCTCACACACAGATCCACTTGGAATTTTTCATACACTTTCAAGGTGAAAAACTCCATCTCATCTTCCAGAAACTCATGGACTCTTTTCCTTTGATAATGTGTTTTTACCATTTTCAGAGAAGACACAACTTCTTACATGCACTTACTTTGACTGACAAGGACTAGCATGCTGTATTGCTTTCATTTAATTTCATGTCTTTTTTTTTTTTTTTGCTATACCTTGAGGAATATAGACAGAATTTTCACACTTTGTATTCTTCCTAGGCATAGTTTAAATGGTGACTGAAATAGAATAGATTCTGAACATATGTGTATTGTGAAAAGAAATGAGAGAATGTGATCTCAGAGAAATTATTGATAAGAGACAGAAAATGGTAAAAACTTGTGTGGAGGAGATGCTTGAGGTGTGTTTTCCATATTCTCAGACATATTCTCATTAATAGACAGTTCTCTTTTTAATGTATTAAAAGACATGTATAAATTAATTACCTAGCAAGCAAACAACAAACACACACAGCCTTCTCTCAGCTCTGGGTTAGATTGGATTGATGCACATATTCCTTTCTACCTGGCTCTTTCCTGCAGTATCTATTGAGCTCTCAAACTCACCTGAATAGAATATTTGTGAGGAAGGTCAGTGTACGGAAGTAAAAATTCCTTTCTGGATAGATATTAGTACAGACTGATGCTCTGTCCACAGACAACACAGCAGGAAGGTGCCAAGCATCAGTCCCTAAGTCATAAGCAGGACTCCAAAAGAATCAACCATGTACCTTCTAGCCCAAGATGCTTAAGATTGAGGGAAAGGATACAAGGTGATATTTACAGCTTCCTGAAATCTGCTCATTAGGTAATTTCTCATTTGTTAGTCCAAACTCTGAGCTCATCTCCTTGTGGGACAGTGGTCTGGATGAAAGGAAAAAAATTCCTGCTTATTCTCTATCCCCAAGAGACCATTTATGAGTCATGCGAATGCAGATGTTTTCACATTTCTTTTTTCTTATTATTGTTGAAAATATATAGATACTTTAGCATTTACCACTTACACAATTCAATGAACCTAATTATATCAGTCATGCTGCCCAGTCACCACCAACATCTACACCATAAATAAAATTGTAATAATAGTTAGACAAAGATTTCTATGTTTCGCCTGCCCTTTCCACCCCTGGTAATCACTTTTAGGCTCTGATCTCTATTGTTGTTAAGTGCCATCAAGTTGGTTACGAGTCATAGTGACCCTGTCTATGGTTTCAGAGGAGCGGCTGGTGAACTTGAACCACTGACCTTGTGCTTCAAACCAACATTGCAGTCCAGTGCATTAACCCACTGCACCACACCAGGACTCCACTTTCCTGTAGTGGCAGGGCTGATAGTGTTAAAACCAGACCTAGAGTCTTATTGTAAGAGTGGCTGAATTATAACAATGACTCAATTCCCAATTGGGAAGATATGGGATCCTGAAATTTGGGAAGGGGACTTTTGGACAAATAATCAGGAAGCTGGGATATAGAGCCTATAGAACCCACTGAGTTACTCATGCCAACAGCCACATCCCTCTCATCTCAAGAGATTATTCCATTGTCAATAAATACATCTCCTCTGCCTTCTTTTGAGATCAACTCAACTGTGCCTATTGAGATGGTATCTGAGGCATTTCATGAGGTATCACCTTAAGTAGATATCTTGCAAGATATTGCTGAATGTTTCCATGAAACATCTCCACCAATTACTGCTTACAGAATTACAACTACACTTAAGTCCCAATCAGCCCTAAAAAGGAAAGTACAATATGTGACCCAGGAAGAAGTATGCTACACTCCAAAAGAACTGCTTGATTTTTTGAATATGCGTAAGCAAAGCTTAATACGTGTAGGAATTGCTATTAAGGGTATGGGATAATGGTGCAAGGAACATAACATTGGATTGATTTGAGTTGATTGATCTTAGTCCACTAAGCACAGATTCTGTATTCAAAGTTTCAGCTATCAAGGTTAGGAAAGGATTTAATAGTTTATTTGGTTGGTTCACTGAAGCATTCACTGCACATTGGCCTAGAGTTCATCAAGTTGAAGTACCAGAACTGCCTTTGTATTCTGTAGAGGAAAAAATCCAAAGGCTTTGGGAAATTGGCATGTTAGAGTGGATTTGTCAGGCAAAACCCATAAGCCCACACATGGAATGCCTAGAGGACACACGTTTCACCACAAGAGTGAGGACCAAATTTGTGAAGGGAGCTCCAGCATCGTTGAAGCCTCAGTGATTGGTATATTATGTAAACTGGATTTGGCAGTGGGAACTACCCTAATTTAATTAAGACACCTAACCACAATGGAGCCGATTGGACCCCTTGGTGGTAGGGCCAAGAGGCAGCACTTAATTGATAAAAGACAAAGTAGTTGTAGTTATCATAATAGACAACAGAATCATGGAAGTAATCAAGAATACTCTGACTTATGTGGACTTGTTGTTAGCAAGTAAAGTTTTGCTAAAGGCAATACAGAAATGGCTACAATCATACATTGACAGAGAACTTCCAAAGATTCAAGCTGGATTCAGAAGAGGCTGTGGAATGAGAGATATCATTGCTGATGTCCGATGGATCTTGGATGAAAGCAGTGAATATCAGAAAGATGTTTACCTATGCTTTATTGACTACGCAAAGGCTTTTGATTGTGTGGATCATGACAAGCTATGGACAGCATTGTGAAGTATAAGTATTCCAGAACACTTCATTGTACTTCTGAGGAATCTGTACCTGGACCAAGAAGCAGTTGTTCGAACAGAGTATGGGAACACTGAATGTTTTAAAATTGGGAAA
>NW_006408830.1:3091180-3092759 GCF_000296735.1 Chrysochloris asiatica
ACTCCAAAAGAACTGCTTGATTTTTCAAATATGCCTAAACAAAACAATATGTGTGGGAATTGCTGTTAAGGGTATGTGATAAGGGTGCAAGTAATGTAACATTGGATGGGTCTGAGTTGATTTATCTTAGTCCACTAAACACAGATTTTATATTCAATGTTTCAGCTACCAAGGTTAGGAAAGGACCTAACAGTTTATTTGGTTGGTCACTGAAGCATTCATTGCACAGTGGCTTAGAGTTCATAAAGTTGAAGTACCAGAAATGCCTTTGTATTCTGTAAAGGACAGAATCCAAAGGCTTTGGGAAATTGGGATGTTAGAGTGGATTTATCAGGCAAAACCCATAAGCCCACGCATGGAGTACCTAGAGGACACACCTTTCACAAGAGTGAGGACTAAATTTGTGAAGGGAGCTCCAGCACCTTTGAAGCCTCAGTGATTGCTATATTATGTAAACTGGATTTGGTAGTGGCAACTACCCTAATTTAATTAAGACACCTAACCATAATGGGGCTGATTGGACTTCTTGGTGGTTGGGCCTAGAGGCAGCACTTAATTAATAAAGACAAAGTAGTTGTGGTTAACATAATAGACAGCAGAATCATAGCAATAATCAGAATAGTCTGACTTTTGTGGACTTATTGTTGTTGTTGTTACGTGCCATCGAGTCGGTACCAACTCATAGTGACCTTATGCAGAGCAGAACAAAATACTGCCCGATCCTGGGCCAACCTCACTATTTTTACCACACTTGAACCCATTGATGCTACCACTTTGCCAATCCATTTCTTTGGTATTGGCTAATTAGGCATGGTGTCCTCTAGAAGTGAAACAGATGGGAAAACTACTAAATATTTACTTGATTTATACAAGAGGAAGAACTCTGGATCAAGTGAATGGCAGTCTAACATGAATCACCAGAGCAGAGAGTCATGGCCTCTCAATCAATTCCCAGATATGAGCCAGTTACAGACCCACAATCTCTCCAATGAATGAGTGGCTGTGTCCGCTTGTGTAAGGACCCTATTATATTGTCAGCTGTTAGTCTTACTTCCAGCCCTTCCCAAAGGAATCTATGACCTTTTACAAGGGTGACTGTTCATACGGGGAAATAAATAATTAGATTTTTGAGGGATTACTGAACACTGGCTCTGAATTGACATTAATTCCAGGAGACCCAAAAGGTCATTGTGGTCCTCCAGTCAGGATAGGGGCCTATGGAGGTCTAGTTATTAATGGAATCTTAGCTAAGATCTGTCAACTATAGGTTCTGTGGGTCCTTGAACTCATCTTGTGGTGATTTCCTCAGTTCCAGAATACACGCTCGGACTAGACATACTCAGCAACGGGCAGAATCCCCACATTGGATCCTTGAAATGTAGAATACAGACTATTATGGTTGGAAAAGCTAAGTAGAAACCATTAGAACTACCTTTACCTAGCACTATGGAGGGATTGCAGAAATTAAGGCTACAACCAAGGATTTGAAGGATACAGGAGTGGAAATTCCTAACATATTTCCATTTAACTCAATTGGAATTTGGGGCAGCTTCATCCATAAGCAAGGGTCTAGTTGATC
>NW_006408830.1:3092859-3095254 GCF_000296735.1 Chrysochloris asiatica
AAATACTGCCTGATCCTGAGCCATCCTCACTATTGTTACCACGCTTGAGCCCATTGATGCTGCCACTTTGCCAATCCATCTCTATGCCATTGGCTAATTAGGCAGGGTGTCCCCTAGAAGTGAAACAGATTGGAAACCTACTACATGTATACTTGATTTATATAAGAGGAAGAACTCTGGATCAAGTGAGTGACAGTCTAACTTGAATCATCAGAGCAGAGAGCCATGGCCTGTCAATCAATTCCCAGATTTGAGCCAGTTTACACAGCCACAATCCCTTGAATGAAAGGGTGGCCAGTCCCCTAGTGTAAGGATCCTATTATACTGTCAGCTGTTAGTCTTACTTCCATCCTTCCCCAAAGGGATCTACTGCCTTTTACAAGGGTGACTGTTCATAGGATATAATATATACTGGCTCTGAATTGACACTAATCCCAGAAGACCCAAAAGGTCACTGTGGTCCACCAATCAGGATGGGGGCATATGGAGGTAAAATTATCAATGGAATCTTAGCCAAGATCCATCAACTCTAGGTTCAGTGGGTCCTTGAACTCATCTTGTGGTGATTTCCTCAATTCCAGAATACATAATCAGACTAGACATACTCAGCAACTGGCAGAACCCCCACATTGGATCCTTGAAATGTAGAATACAGACTATTATGGTTGTGAAAGCCAAGTGGAAACCATTAGAACTACCTTTACCCAGCAAGATGGTAAACCAAAGCAATACTGCATTCCTGGAGGGATTGCAGAAATTAAGGCTACAACCAAGGACTTGAAGGATACAGTAGTGGCAATTCATAACATATCACCATATAACTCACTATCTGACCTGTATAAAAACAAATGGATCTTGAAGAATGACCGTGAATTATTGAAACTTAGCCAGGTTGTAACCCTTAGTGCATCTCTATCCCAGATGTTGCTTCTCTGCTTGATTAAATCCATGCATCTCCAAGTACTTGGTATGCAGCTATTGATCTGACCAATACCTTTTTCTAAATTCAATTTTCTGAGAATCACCAGAAGCAGTTTTCCTTTAGCTGGGTAGGTCATCAATACACTTGTACAGTCTTACCTCAAGATTACATCAACCCTCCAGCACTATGCCAGTAAGGTATCAGTTTTACTCCCCTCATTCTGACACTAAGCACCCTCATGAATGCTTATAAGCCAGCCACTTCATGCCTTTATAGCCCTCCCACCCCAATTTTGTTAGTCGAAATCTAAGTTACCCATCCCAATCAATCCAGTGTACTAAGGATCCATGTTGGATCCTTGATATGAAGGATCCTTCTCTATTCGATTGGAATTTGGGACAGCTTCATCCATAAGCAAGGGTCTAGTTCATCAGGCACTTTACACCTGCTCCCTATATCACACTTCTTTACCTTGATCTGGCTGAATTCTCATTAGCAATCCATCCACACTAGTTCTATCTGCAGTCTGGGAGTTCTCACATGCCTCCCCCCCTCTTCAAATCAGCTGGCTGCTTTATTCTGAGCTCTAGCCCTCAGTGGTCAGGTCAGTGTCTTTGGGCTCGAGAGTTCACAAAACTCCCTGAACTTAAAACAAGCCACCCATCCTGAAGCCTATCCAGAACCCTTTGCTGCATTTCCCCCTCTTCCACTCCCAAGTTGACCAGGATGGTCACCAGCGAGCATACAAGACTCTTCATGGGTTTCCTTTGGGTTTCAGTCTTAGAAAGAGGTTTACCCTGATGGGCTGACTTTTCTTGCCTTGAAGGCTTTAGGGAAAACAGCTTACTTGATACTGTCACAGCCAAACAGTCTGCTCTTTTTTTCTCCATTCTCCTTTTCTTTCAAAAAGTTTCCTCTCTTTGTCTAGCTGTTCCAGGTTTGTCTGCATGTCTATTCAATTGGGAATGTCTCACACTTGCAGGTTCTGGTGGGGCTCAGGATTCCACCTAAGGCCTCATACTCCAGCAAAGCTTACCAAGAAGCCTGTCTTCTGGGGCACATTCTAGACCCCTTTTAGATAATGCAATCTGTTATAAGCTGAAGATGGGCTTACAAGCTTTCTGCAATTATTTTCCCAATTACCCTATCTATCACACTTGTGCCATGGACTGCCAAAAGAACCAGTAGATCTGTTTTGGAAGAGGTACAGCCAGATTGCTCCTTGGAGGCCAGGGTGGCTAAGCTTCGTCTCTCATACTTTGAACATATTGTCAGGAGGGAATAGTTGCTGGAGAAGGATGTCATGCTGGGTAAGATGGAGGGTCAAAGAAAAAGAGGAAGACCCCCAATGAGATGGATCGGCCAGGTGGCATCACTGATGTTATCAAGTGTGGCAGCGGTAGTGAGGTTGGCCCAGGATCGGACATTGTTTCATTCTGCTGTACATGGGATCGCTATGAGTCGGTTCCGACT
>NW_006408830.1:3095377-3096503 GCF_000296735.1 Chrysochloris asiatica
CGCTATGAGTCGGTTCCAACTCGATAGCACCTGACAATAACAACAACAACAACATCACACTTAAATGTCTATAATACACTAGTAGGCAGGGGAACCCAATATCCACAAAACAGTCAAGCACTTTGACATTATTTCCTCACCATTACCCATTCAGCCTATGTTTTAATCCCTATATCATAGCACTGCAGCCCCTTTCTGGGACTACCCTGATGGGCATTGGTAAAGGGATATCCTCCTAGTGGGAAGAACTTTGAGAGTGCATCTGGTTGTTCATTTTGCTTTGAAGGAGAAATGGCCAGATGTGCATACTAATTCATGGGTCATTGCAAATGGGTTAGCTGAATGGTCAGTGTCTTGGAAGGAACATGATTGGAAAATTGATGAAAAGGAGGTGTTTGGGTGAATTATATGGATGGTTGTTGTTGTTGTTGTTAAGTGCCATCAAGTCCGTACCAACTCATAGAGTCGCTGTGCACCGCAGAATGAAACACTGCCCAATCCTGGGCCAACAGTAGTGATACTGTTGCCACACTTGAGTCCACCAATATTTCAGTCCAGTTTATTAACCCACAGTGCCACACCAGGACTCCTTCAATGTTGCAAATCGAGGCTTGATTTTTTTCTTCATTTCTTTCAGCTTGAGAAATGCTGGGCATGTTCTTCCATTTTGGTTTTCTTACTACAGGATTTTGCATATTTTGTTGTAATATTGGACTTTGTCTTCCAAAGCTGACCTTAGAAATTTTCTGTTCAGTTCCTGTACCTCTTCACTGCTTCTAAATTATTACTTTTAAAAATCTCTGCGATGGAGAGCAAGTTTCAGAGTCTCTTCTGACATCCATTTTGGTCTTTTTCTTCTTTCTTGTCTTCGCAGTGACATTTTGCTTTCTTCCTGTATGCTGTTCTTCAAGTCATCTCACAACTCTTATGATCTTCTTTATTTAGTGTCTAATGAATCAAATCTGTTCTTCAGATGATCTCTAAATTCAGGTGGCATATATATAAGGTGATATTTTGGCTATCATGGACTTGTTTTAATTTTCCTCACCTTCAACCTGAATTTGCATATGAGCAATTGAAGGTCTGTTCCATAGTCTGCTCCTGGCCTTGTTTAGGCTTATGATAT
>NW_006408830.1:3098063-3099093 GCF_000296735.1 Chrysochloris asiatica
GATGTGAAGACATCTTCCCCCTTGGTTGGTATTTTGAGCTATTGCATCCATAAGTATAGGTCAAGTCCATCAAATTATAACAATTTGCACTTGCTTCCTTTATCAGATTTCTTTATCTTCCTCTAGTCGAGTTCTGATCATCAAGCCATCGAAGCTAGGTCAACTGTGTACTATCTGCAAGTTTGAGTGTTCTCATGCATCTTCCCCCACTTCATAGCAGCTGGACACTTCACCATCAACTCTAGCCCTTCATGGCTAAGTCAGTGCTCATGGGCTCAGGAGTTACCAAGTCTCTCCAAACTTCAGATCAACCAGGCCTTACTCTTTTCTCTCTTGTCTTGAGGTCAACTGAAATCTATGCAACATGGTCAAACTCAGATCATATCATCATTACTGTCTTTCCCCCACTTACGCTCACATGTAGGTCAACACTGTGGTCAGCGAGCTTACATGCCTGCTTGTGTGTGTTCCTTTTGAGGGAGGGTTTGTCCTGAAGGGACTTGATTGCTTGCCTGGATGGCTCCCCAGTGAATAGCTTGCTTGTTCTTGTAATAGCCAAAAAGACTGCCATTTTTGTTTTTTCCTCATCCCCTTTCTTTCTGTCCCCTAGCCACTCTAGGCTGGTCTTCATGTCCTTTCAAGTGGGAATGTCTCACCTCAGAAGGTACTGGATGTGGCTCAGTATTCCACCTAAGGTCCTATTCACTACAAAGACACTTCCAGAAGCCTATTTCACTGGGCAAGTTCTAGAACCCCTTTTAAGTATTCCAATTAATTGTAAGCTGAAGACAGGCTTACAAAATTTCTACAATTATGTTTTCTGGTATTCTTTTCTAACCCACTCAAGTGCTTATTTTACAATAGTAAGCAAAGGAAATCAGTATCCATAAGAGAGTCAACCACCACTCATCTGTCAGTTTTTTGTACTGTGGTAACTTGTGAGTTGCTGTGATTCTGGAAGCTATGCCACCGGTATTTTAAATACCAGCAGGGTCACCCATGGTGGACAGGTTTCAAATGAGTTTCCTAA
>NW_006408830.1:3099193-3100628 GCF_000296735.1 Chrysochloris asiatica
GAGTTACCAAGTCTCTCCAAACTTCAGACCAACCAGGCCTTACTCTTTTCTCTCTCATCTTGAGGTCAACTGAAATCTATGCAACATGGTCGAACTCAGATCATATCATCATTACTGCCTTTCCCCCACTTACGCTCACATGTAGGTCAACACTGTGGTCAGCGAGCTTACATGCCTGCTTGTGTGTGTTCCCTTTGAGGGAGGGTTTGTCCTGAAGGGACTTGATTGCTTGCCTGGATGGCTCCCCAGTGAATAGCTTGCTTATTCTTGTAATAGCCAAACAGACTGCCATTTTTGTTTTTTCCTCATCCCCTTTCTTTCTGTCCCACTAGCCACTCTGGGCTGGTCTTCATGTCCTTTCAAGTGGGAATGTCCCACCTCAGAAGGTACTGGATGTGGTTCAGTATTCCACCTAAGGTCCTATTCACTACAAAGACACTTCCAGAAGCCTATTTCACTGGGCAAGTTCTAGAACCCCTTTTAATTATTTGTTATTCCAATTAATTATAAGCTGAAGACAGGCTTACAAAATTTCTACAATCATGTTTTCTGGTATTCTTTTCTAACCCACTCAAATGCTTATTTTACAATAGTAAGCAAAGGAAATCAGTATCCATAAGAGAATCAACCACCACTTATCTGTCAGTTTTTTGTACTGTGGTAGCTTGTGAGTTGCTGTGATTCTGGACACTATGCCACCAGTATTTTAAATACCAGCAGGGTCACCCATGGTTTAGGAAATGAGTTTCCTAAAGAAGACAAATGAGGAGGAAGGAGTGACGAACTACTTCTGAATATTATGTCACTGAAAACCTTATGAATAGCAGAGAAACACTGACAGATATAGTGCCATAAAATGAACCTCTCAGATTGAAAGGGACTCAAATGTGACTGGGGAAGAGCTGTCTCCTCAGGGTAGAGTTTACCATGATGATGTGAATGGAGTAAAGCCCGTGGGAGAAAAGCCCACAGGACCTTCATTTGATGATGGGGCACAACTCAAAATGAAGAGAAACAGCTGTAAACATCCATTAATAATCAGAACATGGAATGTATGAAGTATAAATCTAAGAAAATTAGAAATAGTCAAAAATGAAATGGAAGGCACAAACTTCAATATCTTAGGCATTAGTGAGCTGAAATGGATGGGTATTGACCATTTTGAATCTGATAACCACATGGTTCAATATTCTGGGAATGACAAATTGAAGAGGAATGTTGTTGCATTCATTGTCAAAAAGAACATACCTAGATGTTGAAGAACGAAGATGTCAGCTTGAGAACTTAAGTGCACCTGACCCAAACCATGGTATTTTCAATAACCTCATATGCATGCGAAAGCTGGACAGTGAGTAAGGAAGACCATAGAAGAATTGATGCTTTTGAGTTATGGTGTTGGAGGAGAATATTGAAAGTGCCATGGGCTGCCAAAAGA
>NW_006408830.1:3125057-3125722 GCF_000296735.1 Chrysochloris asiatica
ACTGAAAGTGTCATAGTGCCATGGGCTATCAAAAGAGACAACAGATCTATGTTGAAAGAAGTGCAGCCAGAGTGCTCCTTGGAGGCCAGGATGGCCAAACTTAGTCAGGAATAGGCATGCAGTGTCCTCTGGTAGGTGTTTGAGTTTCCAGGAATACTCAGTGGGCAATCCCAGCAACAAACACAAAATAGTGCAGTCCACTGGCTTGGGTTCAAAGAAATTGAGGTGGAGGATGACCCAGATGTGAGATCTAGATCTAGTGGGGAAAAAAGTGCAAGTCATCCTTGCATGTCCATTATATTGGGAGCAGTCCACAACCCCAAAGAAACATTCTTTCAGTTGAGTGGTAGCTCATTGCCAATAATCATGGAGTTAACTATGCCTGCTCATAGCCAATCATCCTAGTTAACTATCTACAGTAAAACAACTGAAAATTCTGGCTCAATCAAGTTGACATAGAACCTTAACTATCACAATCTACCCCTTGTCAACTTGGCACCAATAAACCATATGCATAATCTCTACTTTTTTTTTTTTTAAGTAAAATCATACTTACACTTAATATGATATAACCAAAATACATACAACCTAAAACACACTAGGACCATTTGCATTTTATATTTCACAAATGAACAAAGCAAAAATATTTGATGAACTATATATAT
>NW_006408830.1:3125822-3129002 GCF_000296735.1 Chrysochloris asiatica
TCAAGCTGCTGTGCAAGCTGTTCTACCACTTGGACCACATGATCCAGAAGATCCAGTGGTGCTTGAAGTGTCAGTGAAAGATAAGGAAGGAGTTTGGAGTCTTTGGCAGGACTCTATTGGTGAGTCACAGTGGAGACCCTTAGGATTTTGGAGCAAAGCTCTGCCATTCTCTGCAGATATTTAGTTCCCTTTTGAGAAATGGCTTTTGGCTTGTTACTGGGCCTTAGTAGGCACTGAATGTCTAACTATGAGCCACCAATGCCTAACCAATGCCTACCTACCCATCTTGAACTGGGTGTTGTCTGACCCACATAGTCATAAAGTTGGACATGTACAACAGCATTCCACCATTAAATGGAAGTGGTATATACAGACTGGGCTCTAGCAGGACCTGAAGACACGAGTAAGTTGCATGAGGAAGTGGTCCATATGCCCATGGTCCCCACTCCTGTCACATTACCTTCACTCTCCCAGTCTACACCTATGGCCTCATGTGGAGTTCCTTATGATCAGTTGACTAAGGAAGAGAAAACTCATGCTTGGTTTACAGATGGTTCTGCACAATATGCAGGCACCACATATATTTCTTCTGAGGAAACATTTTATTTCTTAATGTTATTTAAACTGTATTTAGTACTTTCTTTCTTTTTTCTTTAAAGCTTTTTTGTGTATTGAATGAGTGAAGGCTTACAGGGCTGATCACCAGCGTTACATTCAGCAAATCATTGTAATGATTATACTCCCCTCCATGAAACCTTAATCAACAGTACTTACCTCTGTTATTTTATTTTTTATGTACACATACCACATTGTAAATATATATTAATTTGCATGTCCAAAGGGCACACTTTGTAGGCCAGCCTCCTGACCATGGGCACACTGCTTTCCTCAGTCCATGGGTCTATAGTTCATTTCCGCTCTGTCTCTCTATGCCATCACCTTTGCGGCTTCTCTGGTTAGGATCCCTCACTTTTCTCATGCTCTATCCTCTTGATGGTCCTCGAGTCCTCAAGAAATGACAGAATAACTGTTCCCCCTTTTAGTTGCACTTCTTCTACATTTACAGTTGTGACAATCACCATAATACCTGAAAGAAATTATTCACCATAGAATGATGAATCTTATTCCCCTCATCACCAGACCCATCTGGACAAGAGGAAAACTATTCAGTAGGGTTTCCATCTTACTCCCCTCATTCTGACACTAAGCGCCCTCATGAAAGTTTGTAAGTCAATCACTGCATGCCTTTATAATCGCACACAGACACACACATGAATTTTGCTAGATGAAGTCTAAGTTGTCCATCCCAATCAACCCAGTGTACTGAAGAGACAAGCTTGATCCTTGATTTGAAGAATTCTTCCCTATTTGGGGCAATTTTTCCTATAAGCAAGGGTTCAATTCATCAGGTTGTAGCAATTCACACCTGCTCCCTGTATCATATATCTTTACCTTTATCACGTCAAATTCTCATTGGCAAGTCATCTACAATAAAGCAAAATGTATGCAACCTGGGAGTTCTTGCTTGCCTCCACTGTCTTCAAATCAGCTGGTCGCTTCATTCTTAATTCTAGCCCCATTGGCTAGGTCAATGTCTTTGGTCTCGGGAGTTCATGCAACTGCCTGAACTTCAAATCAAGCAGCTAATCCCGAAGCTTCTCTCTCTCATCTCAGGCCTCTATGGAATATGACCAATGTCAACCCATGTCTTCTTAGCTATATTTCCCCCACTTCCACTCACAAGTTGACAAGGACAGTCGCCAGGAAGCAAACAAGACTGTTCATGTGTTCCCTTTGGGTTTCAGTCTTAGAAAGGAGATTGCCCTGATGGGCTGACTTTTATTACTTTGATAGTTTTAAGACAAAGAACTTACTTGATATTGTCACAGAAAAATATACTGCTTATTTCCCCTCCTTCTCTCATTGGTCTTTCTTTCAAAAAGTATCTTCTGTCCCTCTAGCCATTCCAGGTTTGTCTGCATGTCTTTTCAATTGGGAATGACCCAATTGATTCCACCAAAGCCTCATACTCCACCAAGGAACCAAGAAGTTTGTTTCCGGGGTACATTCTAGAACCCTTTTAGATAGTCCAATCTGTTATAGGCTAAAGATGTCCTTTCAAGTTTTCTGTAATCATCTTCCCCAATGATCTTGTCCATCCTACTTAAATGTGTATATTACACTAATCAACAGGGGAACCCAATATCTGCAAAACAGTTGAGCACCTTAACATTATTTCCTCTCCATTACCCATTCATTCTATTTCTCAATCCCTATATCATAGCAATACAACCCCTTTCTGGGAGTATCATGAAGGACAGTGGTGAAGGAAAACCCTCCCAAATGGCAGAACTTTGAGCAGTGTATCTGCTTATTCATTTTGCTTGGAAGGAGAAATAACCAGATGTCAATTGCATACTGATTCATGGGCCGTTGCCAATGGTTTAGCTGGATGGTCAGGGACTTGGAAGGAAGATGATTGAAATTTTGATAACAGGGAGGTGTGGGGACAAAGTATGAGGCTAGACCTCTCTGTTCAAAGCAAGTGAAGATGTTTGTGTCTCATGTGAATGCACACCAAAGGATCACCTCGACAGTCAAGGATTTTAACAAACAATTGGACAAGATGATGCATTCTGTGGAAACTAATTATGCTCTTTCTCCAGCCATTTCTTGATTATACAATAGACTGAAGAACAAAGTGACCATGGTGGCAGAGATAAAGTTTATGACTGGGCATAACAGCATGGACTCCTATTCACCAAGGCTGACTTGGCTGCAGCCACTGCTGACAGCAGTGACCAATCTTCCAACAGCAGAAACTAACACTGAATCCCAGGTATGGAACCTTTCCTCATGGTGGCAGGTTGATTACATCAGACCACTTTCATCATGGAAAGGGCAGTATTTTTGTTTTTACATGAATAAACACTCTGGATATGAATTTTTCTTCCCTGCATGAAATGCTTCTTCCAAAGCTACCATTCATGGAATTACAGAATGCTTTATCCACTGTCATGGTAACCCACACAGCATCTCCTTGGATCAAGGACCTACTTTCAGAAAATGAAATGTGGCAATGGGCCCATGTTCATGGAATTTACTGGTCTTAACATTTCAAGAGGTAGCATATGATCAAGAGCCGAAGATACTGAAGGAGGAAGTCCAAGGTGCATTGAA
>NW_006408830.1:3129102-3131227 GCF_000296735.1 Chrysochloris asiatica
CTTCTCACACAACCCTCTACAAGGTTTCTGAGGCTGTAAATCTTTACAGGAGCAGAACGCCTCATCTTTTCCCCAGAGAACCACTGGTAGTTTGGAACTAATGACCTTTGCAGTTCGCAGCCTGATTCGTAACCACTATGCTACCAGAGATCCTTTTGCCAAAAACCAGACACAGAGTGTTATTGTAAGAGTGGCTGAATTAAAACACTGACTCAATTCCCAACCCGGAATGGTGTCAAATGCTAAAGTGGGGCCATTAATTGGGAAGAATCTATCTGGGTTTATTGATCTGGGTCCACTAAGCACAGATTATTTACTCAATGTCTCAGCTCAAGAGGTTAAGAAAGGATCTAATAGTTTATTTGGTTGGTTCACTGAAGCATGGACCTCACAGTGGCCTATAGTTCATCAAGTTTATGTAACAGAACTGCATTGGTATTCTGTAGAGGAAGGAATCCAAAGATTTTGGGTAAAATGACATGTTAGAGTGGATTTATGAGGAGAAACCCATAAGCCCACACATGGAATGCCCAGAGGACACACATTTCACCACAACAGTGAGGAGTAAGTTTCTGAATGGATCCCCAGTATCCTTGAAGACTACAGTGATTGTTGTATTATGTAAACAGATTTGACAGTGGGAACTTCCTTAATTGAATTAAGACACCTAATCAGAATGGGGCTGGTTGAACCCTGTGGTGGTAGGGGCCAAGTGACAACACTTAATTGATAAAGACAAAGTGGGTGTGGTTACCATAATGGACAGCAGCATCATACCAGTAATCAAAATAGTCTGACTTGTGTGGACCAATGGCATTGGCTAATTAGGTATGGCGTCTCATAAGAGTAAAGTAGATGGGAAACCTACTAAATATTTACTTGATTTATTCCCAGACTTGAGCCAGTTTACAAACCCACAACCCCTGGAGTGAAGGGGTGGTCAGGTCCCCTTGAAGAAGGACCCTACTATGCTACCAGTCTTACTTCCATCCTTCCCCAAAGAGCCATATGGCCTTTTTCAAGGGTGACTGTTCATGGGGAAGGATAAATAATCAGATTGGGGGGATTTGACACTAATTTCAGGAGACCCAAAGGTCACTGTGGTCCACCAGTCAGAGTGGGAGTGTCTGGAGGTCAAGTTATTAATGGAGTCTTAGCTAGTATCCATCATACTGTGGGCTCAGTGGGTCATCAAACTCATCATGTGATATTTTCCTCAGTTCCAGAATACATAATCGGAATAGATATACTCAACAACTGTCATACCCCCAACATTGGATCCTTGAATTGTGGAATACAGGCTATTATGGTTGGAAAAGCCAAGTGGAAACCATTAGAACTTCCTTTACCTAGCAAGATGGCAAACCAAAGCAATACCGCATTCCTGGAAGGATTGCAGAAATTAAGGCTATAATCAAGGGCTTGAAGGATGCAGGGATGGTGACTCCCAACACATCCCCATCTAACTCACCTATCTGACCTGTACAAAAAAAAAAAAGGAATCTTGGAGAATGACAGTGGATTATCGTACATTTAAACAGGTCGTGAATCCTATTGCAGCTGCTGTTCCAGCTGTTGCTTCTTGCTTGGGCAAACATCTTCTGGAACCTGGGTGTAGCTATTGATCTGGCTAATGTCCTTTTCTCAATTCTTGTTTCTAAGGATCACCAAAAGCAGTTTGCTTTTAGCTAGGAAGGCCATAAATACACTTCCACAGTCTTACCTCAAGATTACATCAACTCTCAAGCACTTTGTCATAATATAGTCCACAGGGATTTGATGTCCTTTCCCTGCCCAAAGACATCAAATTGGTCCATTACATTAATGACACTATGCTTATTGGTACTAGTGAAGAAGAAATATCAAAGACTCTAAAGTTATTGGTAAAGCATCTGCGAGCTAAAGTGTGGGAAAATAACCCAACAAAATTTCAGGCATCTTCCACCTTATTGACATTTTTAGGGATTCAGTGGTCTAGGGCATGTACAGCTATTCCTACCAAACAAAGGGTAAGTTATTGAATTTGGCCCCTAAAGTAGTGGTTACAAATCGGGCTGTGAACCTTAAGGTCAGCAGTTCGAAACTACCAGCTGCTCTGCAGGAGAAAGATAATGCTTTCTGCTCC
>NW_006408830.1:3132727-3135077 GCF_000296735.1 Chrysochloris asiatica
TGGCCCAGGATCGGGCAGTGTTTCGTTCTGCTGTGCATAAGGTCCTATGAGTCGGTACCAACTCGATGGCACCTAACAACAACAATTTGGAATAGTCACCTTGACACATACATTGCATTCATATGGCTTCATTATGGAATAAATTCAGACGTTTAATAAGGACAGACACCCATACAAAGGTTTGCCAAGACATTATAATAACAGAAAGTGTTCTCTCTACTAAAACTTTCTGATATTCTGTTAAGATTTTGGTCTTTATAAAAAATTTTTTTTTTAATTTGTAGTGCACTTAGAATGTTCTTAATGTTTTTCTATAGTATAATTTTTCTTATTTTTAGTGAGTTTTGAACCCCAGTTAATGGCTTCCCACAATCTATATATTTGTAATTATTCTCTTCTTTATGAATTCTCTGATGTAAGACTTTCACAATAACTAAAGCACTTGTCACATATATTACACATATATCACTTTTCTCCAGTCTTGATTCTTTGATACTTACTGAGATTTGAGCACCACTTTAAGGTTTTTGGACATTTGTTGCATCTGTACTTTTTCTCTTCACTATAAATTTTCTTATTATCCCAAAGGATGGCCTGGTTTCTCTCTAGTATGAATTTGCTGATGTTCCAAAAACCTAATTTGTGGCAAAAAGATGACATTCTTTACATTTTAATATTTCTCTCCATTATGAATTTGCTGATGTTTCAAAAGATTTTATACCTGGATAAAAGTCTTACCACATACAATTCATTAAAAAGTCTTTCTCCAATATGACATCTTTGATGAGTTCTAAGCCTTCCACAAAGATGAAAGCTCTTGTCACACTTAACACATTTATGTGTTTTGTCTATACTATGGGTTCCCTGATGGCTTCTGAGGCTTCTGGAACACTTAAAGGCCTTCTCACATTCATTATGTTTATGTTTCTCTGAAATATTAATTAACTGATGTTCCACAAGGCTTCATCTGTGGATAAAAGACTTACTACATCCATTACATCTGTAATATTTCTCTCTACTATAAATTTCTTTTCCAAAGACCTGATTTTCAGGTAAAAGCCTTACCATATTCATTACATTTGTAAGATTTCTCTCCACTATGAATTTTTTGATGTTCCAGGAGTTTTGATCTAAAGGAAAAAGCCTTAGAACATTCAGTACAATTGTAAGAACTCTTTCCCATATGAATGATTACGAAAGGCCGATTGACTGCTAAAAGTCTCCCCATATTTATTGCATTTGTAAGGAGTATCTGCACTGTGAATTCTGTGATGTTCAACTAGCCTTAATTTTTGGAGAAATGTTTTATTATAGTCATTACCTTGGTAAGGTCTCCCTCTATTATTAATTATCTGGTGATTTGTAAGGCCTGAATGTCAACCAAAGACCTTACCACATATATTACATTGATATGATTTCTCCCCAGTCTAGATTCTCAGATGTCTAGTGAGGCATGAGCACCTGTTAAAGGTTTTGTCACATTTGTTACATTTGTAAGGTGTCTCATCAAACTGCATTCTCTGATGACTAATAAAGGATGATCTATGGGTAAAAGTCTTACAACATTTATTACACTGGCAAAGTTTCTCTCCTGTGTGAATTCACTGATCTTGCACAAGATTCGATATTTTCAAAAAAAACCTTTTTGAATTCGATATTTAAAAAAAAAAGCCACACTCGATACATTTGTAAGGTCTTTCTCTATTGCATGTTGTCTGATGAGTTGTAAAGCATGGACTCAGGTGAAAGGTCTTGCCAGATACATTACATCTGCATGATCACCCTTTGTTATGGATTCTCTTATATATAACAAGGATATGAAATCACCTTTAAAATTTTTCCCACACTCACTACATTTGTAAGGTTTCTCTCCACTATGAATGCTCTTATGACCCCAAGGAATGAATGTCTCCTAAATTGCTTACTACATTCATCACATTTGTAAACCTTCTTTCCAGAATGCAATCACAATTTAGTTCAGAAACTAAATGGCAAACTAAATAACTTGCCACATATATTAAGTTTAGAATGGTTTCCTTCCAGGATGTTCAAAGAGTTTGTTGTGACTTTCATTTCTTTCTAACATCACCCTCTGAAATAAGTCTCTCTTATCAATACTCTCTTTTGCTGATAATTACTTGATATCACATGTAGACAAGACATCTGAAGTTTTGAACTGCAAGGTCAATGGTTCAAGCTCACCAGTCACTCCTTGGAAACCCTATACAGGGTCGCTATGGGTCAGAATCGACTTGACAGCACTTAACAACAACAATAAATGAATGCAAGAAAATATTTGTTGAAAAGAGGTACAGCGAATTCCATGCCTTGCACAAAAAGCTTAAGAAAT
>NW_006408830.1:3136591-3137940 GCF_000296735.1 Chrysochloris asiatica
AATGTGTTTGTAACAAAGCTAAATACCTATGGACAAATATCTCATATCAAATCCTTCTTTATTTGTGGATATACTTCCACTCTCCCTTCCATACTCCTTCAGCCTGTGTGTCTGTCCCATGTATCTACTTGTATAACATTATTGTTCTAAGGTTGTGTATGTAACAATATTTATCTCTATCCCTTTAATCCTTGCATTCCTCCTTGTGTCTTCACCTGTTGTAAGTACTTTTTGCTAAATTACTCTGTGCCAGGGACCATGGTAGGCACTTCAGACACTGTTCTGAATTAGAGAACAGGATCCTAATGAAAACTGAACCAGATGACCAGCTACAAACCATGGTGGTGGTTGTGTGCCTTTGAGTTATTTCTGACTCCTACAGGGTTTCCAAGACTATAAAACTTTATGGTAGCAGAAATCCTCATCTTTCTCCCACAGAGTAGCTGGTGGATTCAAACTGTTGATCTTGAGGTTAGCAGCGCAGTGTATAATCCATTAAGCCACCAAGGATTTTTCTACTACAAAACATAGCAGTATGCTTAGTCTACATTATCAAGAAGAGAACTTAAGTAAAGATATAGAAAGGGATGGTGGAAAGCAAAGTTAAAAATTGTGTCGACACTGCCCAAAGCAATTTACACATATAATGGAATCCCAATCCAGAGTCCCACAGCATTCTTAAACAAGAGATGGAAGAGACAATTATAAACTTTATATGGAAAGGAAAGAGACCTAAGATAAGCAAAGCACTGCTCAAGAAAGAACAACACTGTTGAAGGCCTCGAACTCCCTGATTTCAAAATTTACTATATGGCTACAGTGGTCAAGGAGTTCTGGTGTGGTGCTGTGGGTTAATACGCCAGACGGCAAAGCCATTTGAACTGCAAGATCTGTAGTATAAACTCACCAGCTGCTCCTCAGAAACCATATACGGGGTCACTATGGGTCAGAATCGACTCAACGGCACTTCACAACAACAGCAACAGCAGTGATCAAACAGCCTGGTACTGGTACAATGAAAGATACATTGATCAATGGAATAGAATCCAGAATCCAGAAATTAACCCATCCACATACAGCCAATTGATTTCAACAAAATGCCTAGGTATATTGCATGGGGAGGAGATAGTTTCTTTAACAGAGGGTGCTGGTAGAACTGGAAAGCGATATGCAAAAGATTGAAACAAGACCTTTACCTCATGCCCTATACAAATGCCAACTCAGCATGGATTAAAGACCTAATGTGAATCCCAAAATTATGAGGGTCATTCATCAATGAAAAAATAGGGACAAATGTGAGGGCTCTAATTCAGGGAATACACAGACTAGCAAACATTTTGAAAACTAAA
>NW_006408830.1:3165022-3169596 GCF_000296735.1 Chrysochloris asiatica
TTTGAATCAGACAGTCATATGGTTTACTATACCAGAAATAACAAATTTAAGAAAGTGGTTTAACATTCAAGACCTATTTTGAAGTATAATGTTGTGAAAGGATAATATCCATATGCCTACAGTTAATACTATTATTCAAATTTATACACCTGACCCAAGCCATGGTATTTTCAATGGGTGCATATTCATGTGAAAATTGGACAATAAATTAGGGAAGGTTGATTAATTTGATTTATTGTGCTGGAGAAGAATATTGAAAGTACCATGGACTTCCAGAAGAACAAACTAATCTGTGTTATACAAGTATAGCCAGAATGCCTTGGAGCCAGGAAGGTTAGACTTAGTGTCTCATACTACAGGAGGGACATATTATCAGGTGGGACCAGAAAGCAACTGGAAGGCACTTAACAACAAGGCCTTTCTCTACAGAAATAATGAAGACAGCAATGAACAGATCTCAAATCCCAGGGAAGCCACTTGTCACTAGATGAAACCCTCTGGAGTCCATACATGTAACCACGCCCCTTCACAGCGAGGCTCCTACAAACCAGAAACAGAAATTGATGGCCACGACTGGCTGACTTATTTTCATGGTACACGAGTTCCATGGGTTTCAGTTCCACTACCAAGTTCACCCCACTGGACACAAGATCGTGGTCAGGTTTAAAGTCTTCTCTCTGTCTGTCCTGCGCAATCCTAATCTCTCCAGACTGCTCCAGTGTCTCTTGACGTCTAGTTGGGCTATCCTGGGGCATCTCCTGCCACTTGCCTCTGCTGCTGTCTCCTCCTCCAAGAACTTGGCCCACCTTGCCCTTGCTCGCAGGGCTGACACTGGTATCTGTATAGCTGGGCTGTGCAAGGCTAGACCTATGTCTATCGGTGCACTAGTAGATGTTGTTGTTAAGTTCCCTTGAGTTGATTCCCACTTATAACAACTCTGTATAGAGCTTCAAAGACCTTAAATCTCAAGAGAGCAGAAAGCCTCATCTTTCTCCCCCAGTATAGCTGGTGGATCCAAACTGCTCATCTTGTGATTAGCAGCCCAATACATAACCCACTAACAACCAAGATCCTTCTACTAAAAAACATAGTAGTATGCTAAAGTGTACATTATCAAGAAAAAAAACTTAAAATAATGATGTAGAAAGGGATGCTGGAAAAGTTAAAAATTGTGTCCACAGATTTTTTTGTACAATTTTATTTATTTTTATATATAAGAAATAAAATTGTACAAGAAAATATAATTATACAAATAGTCTTCATTGCCAAGTGTAGGGTTTTTGTTTTGTTTTTTTCCAATGGAAGTAGGCAATCTCATCACTTTCTTCCAGTAAAACAGAGGAAGCAATTGCTTGCAGTATTATATATCATTTGAGAAGAAATTACTCTTTAATAAATCCAGTCATCATATAAAATAAGTGGGAATTTACAAAGGTATATAATATCTGATTCAAGGTTGGGAATCACGTTGGGGAAGTAAGAAAAAAGACAAAGGGAAAAGCTGTTTGGATAGCAGAGAAAACAGAAAGCTTTTTAAAGGGAATTACTTAAAATCAAAGACATTGAAACTTCAGGACATAAATATAAACAGGCAAGTTCTACATGCATGGTCTGTTAAGAGAATCACCATTTCTGGCTCTGAGATTTAGAGGCATATAGTCTCAGTCACAGTCACTTCTTCAATGCCAGGACAGATGGCCCTTGATGACCTCCCTCCTGAGTAATCTCCTCAGAGCCTCCTTTATGTCTCTATTCCTCAGACTGTAGATGAAGGGGTTCAGCATTGGTGTGACCACACTGTACAGAATTGAAGCTATTGTACCTCCGTGTGTATTGTGAGTAGCAGAAGAACTGATGTATACTCCTATGCTTGTAAAATAAAATAAGCATACAACTGAGAGGTGAGAAGCACAGGTGGAAAATGCTTTATACTTCCCCTGAGTTGATGAGATTACACGAATGGAGTAAAGAATCTTAGAATAAGAAAAAAAGATCCCAATGAGGGGACCACCACCCAACAGCACAGCTGCAATATTCATCACTATTTCATTGATGAAGGTGTCAGAACAGGCACATTGGATTACTTGATTCAGTTCACAGAAAAACTGGGGGATTTCCACTTCTTTACAAAAAGACAGCCGCAACACCATTAAGCTTTCTAATAAGGAGTGAAGTGTGCTAATTATCCAGGACACCAGAACCAACAGTCCACAGACCTGGGAGTTCATTATGACTGTGTAGTGAAGAGGGTGACAGATGGCCATGAAGCGATCATAGGCCATCACAGTCAGAAGGGAGTTGTCCAACCCAGCAAAAAATACATTGAAGTACATTTGAATGATGCAGTCTTCATAGGTAATGACTTTGCTCTGTATTTGGATATTCACCAGCATCTTTGGGACAGTGGTGGAGGTAAAACAAATGTCTACAAAAGACAGGTTGGCAAGGAAGAAGTACATGGGCGTGTGGAGATGGATGTCTGCGATGATGACCACAATGATGAGAACATTTCCAAGCACAGTGATCAGATACATAGACAGGAACAGATCAAAGAAGAAGGGTTGCAATTCTGGTTCCTCTGAAAATCCCAGAAGAAGAAATTTTGAAATTTGTGTATCATTTCCTGGTTCCATGTGGTCGGTGGTCCTACCAATACAAAGAGAAAACATAACTAACTTTCAGACTAACAGGATTTACTAACGTAGCAAAATATTATCATCTATATATTTAAGTAAATAAACTATTTTTTTCTCTTTTCAGAGTGTATCTAGTTTCTTTGTTGTTGTTGTTCTTAAATACCATCGAGTTGGTTCCAACTCATAGCAGCTCTGTATGGGGTTTCTGAGGAGCAGTTGGTCGGTGAACCACCATGAACCATGTAGTCCAGTGCATTATCCTATAGCGCCAAACCAGGACTCAATCTGATTTCTTTAAGGGATTCTTAGTGCTATCAATAAGGAGCTCAGGTAGCATAGTGGTTACGATTTGGGCTGCTAACCTCAAGCCAGCACTTAGAAACTACTAGCCATTCTGTGGGAGGGAGATGAGGCTTTCTGCACCCATAAAGATTAGCAACCTTGGAAACCCTATGTAAGGTCGTTATGAGTCAAGACCAACTCTGCAGCATATAACCACTGCCAGTGTCATGTCTGTAAGGAATTTCTGTACCACACTTAGCATTTTCCACAAACAGACATGTGGTCTACAGTTCTTATGATAAATTCACTGATTCATTTGGAGAATGTGAATTGCCAACTACATGTTCCAGACAAAGTCTAGTCCATGAATTTACAGTACTGGAAAACAAAGATCTCCACAACAGAATACACAGGAAGAATATAAGTGATTTAAAAAAAAAAAAGTCTTAAAGCATGTCAACTGGTGATAAGGAACTATGAAAAGAAAACCTAATCTAAAAGAGAGTAACAGGGATGCTGATTTGGGAAGAGACTACTTACTGGGTGTTCAAGTATACCAGCA
Source organism: Chrysochloris asiatica (assembly GCF_000296735.1). NCBI lineage: Eukaryota > Metazoa > Chordata > Mammalia > Afrosoricida > Chrysochloridae > Chrysochloris > Chrysochloris asiatica. The sequence goes on from NW_006408830.1 coordinate 3,168,503, forward strand.
CACAGGGTGACATGTGAGCAGAGATGTCAAGGATGAGAAGGCTAGAGCCAAGAGGATGTCTTGGTAACTGTATGCTTAGCAGAGAAAAATATCAGTTCAAAAGTGTGGTGTAAATTCACAGCTATCCAAGAAGCAAGTGTGGTAAAAGGGATGAGTAAACAAGAAAGAGATGAGAGATGGTGGCCTCTCAGGTGCTGAAACTTCAAGACACAGGTGATCCCCAGGTCCAGGTACTGTATCTCTTGCACTTTCTTTATTTAGTTTCAAAGGTTTCCCATCCTTATTTCAATTTGTGGTTTTGAGATATGCCCTATATATTTTTAGAGATACCTTTTAAAATAAATGAGCCCAGCTCCCTCTATTCTGAAACCTGCTCGTGCCCAACAAAGGGTGCAAACACACACACACACACACACACACACACACAGAAAGAGACATCCATGGATTAGCCCAAGAATAGATAAATAGCAAGATGATAAAATCAGATAGTTTTATCCCTCAAAAATGCAGAAATGGTACCCAGATGCTGCAGTTGGGAATCCTCCCATAGACATGTAAACTCAGGAATTCATTTTGGTATTGTCAAACAGAGATAAAGTTAATATGATGGTGGAAGGAGATATAAGCTCAAGTCATCCTTGAGAGACCATGAAGAAGAGAACACATCTTGGTTCTGGCAGTGCTCCAAACCTGGTTATATCACCTTGATACCCAGAAAATCTAGTAAGAGAACAAAAGTATTGTGTCAAAAAAACAAAACAAAAGAGGAGTATCTCTATGGTGTCAAGACAATTTACAGATTGAATACACCAAAAGAAAAGTGAAAAAAGGGAATAAATAATTCACAAAAGAAAATATACGAAGTACAACATAGGTTGGGAATTTTTTATATGAGACCATGTTTTGTTGTTGTTGTAAAGTGCCGTCAAGTCGGTTCTGACCCATAGTGACCCAGTATAGGGTTTCCAAGGAGTGACTGGTGAGTTTGAACTGCTTACCTTATGGTTCCAAGGGACTTTGCAGTCTGGTGCATTAACCCACACCGCCACACCAGGACTCCATATGATAGTTTCAAACTGCTGACCTTGCCACTA
>NW_006408830.1:3170806-3172500 GCF_000296735.1 Chrysochloris asiatica
ATACAGTGCGTAGTAACTTCAGGGATGAAACAAGGTTTTACATACTTCGTATTCTTCCCAAACCTAGTTTAGTTCATGACTGAGATATAATAGTATCCAAATAATATTTTATAAGCAAATGAGAAATTGTGATCTCACAGAAATTATTAATAATAAGAAAAGAGACAGAAAATGCTGAAACTTGTGAGGAGGACATGCTAGAGGAATGTTTTCCATATTCTTAGATGGGAATTAATAAGCAGCTCTCTTTTTAGCATATTAAAATACATCTATTAATTAATTAGTCAAACAGGCACAACACAAACACACAGCCATCTCTCAGCTCTAGGCTAGATTGGATTCGTTCTCAGAGTCTATTCTTTCTGGTTCTTTCCTACAATATCTACTGAATTCTCAAACTCACCTGCATGGTATCTCTGAGAGAAAGGTCAATGTGTGGAAATCCAAATTCCTCCTTAGATAGATGGTATAGACAGTTGCTTTGTCCACAAACAACACAGCAGGAAGATTCAGTTCCTCAGATTTAGGACTCTAAAAGAAACAACTATGTCCCATCCAGCCCAAGATTTGCAAGATGAAGGAAAGCAGCAGAAGAGATATTTACAGGTTTCCTATATCTGCTCATTAGGTAAATTCTTAATTGTTATTCCAACCTTTGAGCACATCATCTCCCTGTGGAACTTTGGTCTGGACAGGAAGGAAAATTTTCCTGCTGATTCTCTGTCCCCAATAGACCAATTAGGAATCATGTGAATGCAGCTATTTTCACATTTCTTTTTTTTCTTATGATCATTGTAAAAAGATATTGATAGCATGGCATTTGCTACTTACACAATTCAATGAAACCATTTACATCAATGATGCTGCCCAACCGCCACCAATATCCATTGCCACATTTTCCATCTTCATAAATAAAGATGTGATGGTAGTTAGACAAAGATTTCCCTGTTTCCCATACCCTCTGACCCCTGGCAACCACTGTTAAATGCTGCCCATTTTAAGTGTTTCATGTTAGTAAAAATCATACTGTATTTTTCCTCTTGGAATTGACTTATCTCACTCAGCATAATGTTTTTAAACTTCATGTATACTGACCCATATAAAAGACTTCATCTCTCTCCATGGAAGTAATATTCCAATATATATGTATACACCACATTTTGTTTCTGCAGTAAATGCAGTTTTTATTATTTCATCTTGAGCTCTCTTGCCTTTTAGGGGTCTCATCTCCTACCACCTTATTTCGTCATTTGAGTTAAAGTTTTCCCCAAAATTTTAGCTAGTACAGAGAAGCCCATCCGTACTAGGTTTCTTGGGTCTCCAATTTTTTTACTTGGGTTGGGAACACAACATTTAATGTACAGACATTTGTGATTCCCTCTCCAACAAATTGGTAAACAGTGTCTCTTTGATATAAAACTATGATAATAACATTTCTTGGCTTGATGACATTTTTGCCATAATAGTTGGTTAACAGCAGTCATTTACTCCTTTATTCATAAAGCATTGTTGCTGTTCGGTGCCAATAGTAATCCTACATACACTGCCAGGTACTGCACTATCCTCACAATTGTTCTTTCTGAGTTCAGTGTTGTAGCCACTGTCAAAGCATCTGATTGAGAGTATTCCTCTTTTTTGTTGACCCTCTATTTTATCAAGCATGATGCCCATCTCCAATATTGGTCAAACCTATT
>NW_006408830.1:3174935-3175960 GCF_000296735.1 Chrysochloris asiatica
TCCAGTGGTGAGGATTTTTGTTTTCTTCATATTGAGGTGTAACTCATACCAAAGGCTGTGATCTTTGATCTTCATCAGTATTTTAAGTCCTCTTTGCTTTCGGCAAGCAAGGTTGTATCATTTGCATATCACAGGTTATTAATGAGCCTTCCTCCAATCTTGACACCATGTTTTTCTTCATATATAATCCAGCTTCTCAAATTATTTGTTCAGCATACAGATTGAGTAAGTATGGTGAAAGCATACAACCCTGGTGCACAGCTTTCCTAATTTTAAACCACTTTGTTTTCCTGTGTTCTGTTCGAACAACTGCCTTTTAGTCTATGTACAAGTTCCTATAGTTTCATCCTGAACTTGATTATGAGCAATTTATGGTCTGCTCCATAGTCAATCTCTGGCTTTGCTTTGGCTGGTAATATTAAGCTTTTCCATCATCTCTTCCCACAGACATAATCTATTTGATTCTTGTGTATTTCATCACTGTTTATGTTGTTGGGGAAAAAATCTTTGCAATAAATCATTTATCTTACAAAATTTTTATGCCACATTCTCCAGCAACATTTTTATCACCAGGGCCTTATTTTCCAAATACCAATCCTGATCTTTATTTCCAACTTTGCATGCCAATCACCAGCATTTATCAATGCAATTTGATTTCATTTTCATCAATTTCACACTGAATAATAGTGGAATTAACTGGTCTTCCAATCCTCACAAACAGCATAGATCTTAAAATACTCTTTTTGATGGTGTCAGGGGAATGGGACACCATTTCTCTTTAGTTTCTTAACAGTTCCTGGCATAGTAAGCCATGATTGTCAGATACAAAATAGCCATTACTTGTCTATTTCTGTTTGCTAAGATATTAATCTTTATGCATTTTGTTTCATTTTTTATGACTGCTGATTCATACTTCATACATTATTATTGATGGATGCTGTTTCTTTTCATTTTGAGTTGTGCCCCATCAACAGATGAAGGTCTCGAAAGCTTTACTCCATTCACATCATCAACTCTACTTTGAA
>NW_006408831.1:0-601 GCF_000296735.1 Chrysochloris asiatica
ACTAATGATCAATACATCTTGATTGCATGTTTGATCAATTTCAGATTGAAGAAGTTGGTAGAATTATTCTATTTCATCCTCACTGGCTTTAGTGGATGGTGCGTAAATTTGAATAATAGTGGTATTAACTGGTCTTCCCTGTAGGCACATGGATATTATACTAACATAGAGAGCGTTGTACCTCATGACTGATCTGGATATGTTCATTTTGACAATGAATGCAACACCATTCCTCTTCAATATGTCATTCCTGTCATAGTAAACCATGTGGTTGTCAAATTCAAAATGGCCAATACCAATCCATTTAAGCTCACTAATGCCTAAGATATCGATGTTTATGTGTTCCATTTCATTTTTGACATCTTCCATACTTCATACATTCCATGTTCTGATTTTCAGTGGATCTTTACAGCTGTTTTTCTTCATTTTGAGTTTTGCCCCATCAGCAAATGAAGGCTTTTCTCCCTTGGGCTTTACTCCATTTGCATCATCATGGTCAACTCATTTTAGGTAGCCAATGTCTAAGTTGCCCATCCCTATCTACCCTAGGGGATAGCGTTGCTACTTGATGTGAAGACTCCTTCCCTCTCTGTTGGTTTTT
>NW_006408831.1:1406-3679 GCF_000296735.1 Chrysochloris asiatica
CTTATTTCCCTTAAGCGGTCTTCCTTTCTCTAAAGCATTTAGTCTGTTTTGTGAGCCTTTGTCTATTTACTCTCGGTTCATATGAGCGAGACTAATGTCCCTAGACATTTGATTTACATATGTTGGTATTTTGAGCTATTACATCCATGAGTATAGGTCAAGTTCATCAAATTGTATCAATTTACCCTCGTTTCCTTTACCAAAAGAAAAAAAGATTTTTTTAAAATCTTCCTCTAGTTGATTTCTGATTATCAAGCCATCGAGGCTATGTGAAATGGGTACTATCTGAAACTTTGGGGGTGTTCTTGTGTGTCCCCTCTCACTTCATATCAGCTGGATGCTTCACTTTCAGCTCTAGCCTTCTGTGGCCATGTCCTTATCCATGGGCTCAGGTTTCCCCAGGTCTCCCCACACTTTGCACCAACCTGCCCCTCCTCTTCTCTCTCTCATCTTCAGGTCAACAGGAATCTATGGACTGTGGTTGAACTCTGCCCATTTCTTCATTGCTGCCTTTCCCCCTCTTCCACTCACCAGGAGACCAGTGTGGTTGCCAGCAAACTTATATACCTGCTCATGTGTTCCCTTTGAGTTCAAATATCTTTTTAAACAACATCAACAGTGATCGCACCAGATGGAATACATAGAAATCAAATTGACTACATATGTAGAAAGAGAATGCGGAAAAGCTCCATATCATCAGTCAAAACTAGGCCAGCGGCTGACTCTCAACAGACCATCAATTGCTTATATGCAAGTTCAGGCTGAAATTGAAGAAAATGAAAACAAGTCCATGAGAACCAAGATTTGAACTTGAATTTGAAGCAATAGACACTAATGACTGAAGACCAGAAGAGTTGTGGGATATCATCAAGAACATCATATAGGAAGAAAGCAAAAGATCATTAAGAAGACAAGAAAGAAGGAAGAGACAAAAATGGATGTCAGAAGAGAATCTGAAACATGCTCACTAGCATAGAGAAGTTAAAGCAAATGGAAGAAATGAGGACATAAAAGAGCTGAACAGAAATTTTGAAACGGTTGCACGAGAAGACAAACTAAAGGATTATAATGAAATATGCAAAGTTAGAAAACCAAAAGGAAGACCATGCTCAACATTTCTCAAGCTGAAATAACTGAAGAAAAAATGTCAAGCCTTGGCCTGTAATATTCTATTGGCAAAATACTGAATGATGCAGAAAGCATCAAAAGAAGATGGAAGCAATACACAAAGTCACTATACCAAAAAGAAACAGTTGATGTTCAGCCATTTCAAGAGGTAGCACATGATTGCTTGCCTTGATGGCTTACCGGTGAACAACTTGCTTGTACTTGTAGTAGCCAATAATACTGCCATTTTTGTTTTGGAGTTTTCCTTCTGGTCTTTCTTTCAAGAAGTATCTTCTGTTTCTCTAGCCATGTCAGGCTGGTCTGCATGTCCTTTCAAGTGGGAATGTCCCATCTCAGAAGGTTCTGTTTGGGGCTAACATCCTATACACTACAAAGGCTCCACGAGAAGCTGGGCAAGTTGTAGAACCCCTTTTAGAATCCCTTGATTCCAATCAATTATAGGCGGAAGACAGACTTACAAGCTTTCTGCAATCATGTTTCCTGATATTCCTCTCTATTCCACTCAATAGAGTGGATAGAACATTTACAATACAGCCTGAACTTTTACAATAGTAGGCAAAGAAAACCAATATTCATAAGACAGTCAAGCATCTTAACATTATCCCCCCCCCCTTTACCCATTTAGACTATTCCTCGATCCCTGTATCAGAGAGCCCTATTGTTCCAAGGTTGAGCATACATCACGATTTATCTCTGTCCCATTTAGCCTATTCAAACCTACCTAAGTGTTCTACCATGTTCTTCCATCCCCTTCCCGAAAATTTTTTTTAAGAAAGTAGAAAATTGCATTGGTGAGGAAAAGGCCAGGCAAGTTATACCAAGGACTGTTTTTCCCATCATGACAATGAATCTACTCATTCTTAGGTTCTAGCAAGGGCTGATTTTTCCTGGGAAACCTTACCCCATCTACCCTACTACAGCCCTGACATTGCCTCTTTACACTTCATTTCCAAAATTCAAAGAACATTTAAAAGGATCATGTTTTGAGTCCCTTGAGGATGCCCAAACTGCCATTTTGTCATGGTATAAATTGAAGAGTGCAGGATTCTTTGGGAAAAGGTCGTTGTTGTTGTTGTTGTTGTTAGGTGCCATCGAGTCAGTACCGACTCATAGCGACCCTATGCACAGCAGAATGAAACACTGCC
>NW_006408831.1:4094-5318 GCF_000296735.1 Chrysochloris asiatica
GATTTGCTTAATGCAATAATACATCATTTGATTTCTTGACTGCTGCTTCTGTTAGTGTTGATAGTTGATCCAAGAAGAATGAAGTCATTGACAACTTCAATCTTTTCTCCATTGTTAAGAATATTGTTTATTGGTCCAGTGGTGAGGATTTTTGTTTTCTTTACATTGAGAGGCAATACATACTGAAGGCTGTGGTCTTTGATCTTCATTAGTAAATATTTTAGGTCCTCTTCACTTTCAGCAAGCAAAGTTGTATCATCTGCATATTGCAGGTTGTTAATGAGTCTTCCTCCAATCCTGATGCCATGTTTTTCTCCATATAACCCAGTTTCTCAGATCATTTGATCAGCATACTGGTTGAATAAGTATGGAAAAGGTTGTTATTTTTGTTGTTGTGAAGTGCCATCGAGTCGGTTGCAACCCATAGCGACCCTGTATAGAGTTTCCGAGGAGCAGCTGGTGAGCTTGAACCACATACTGACCTTGCAGTTCAAACGGCTTTGCAGTCTGGCGCATTAACCCACAGAGCCACACCAGGACTCCATGGAAAACATTAGAGAGATGGAAATATCACCTTCAGAAACATATAGACCTAGATGGAGGATATGTTGAGAAACAATAGCTTCACATTCTGATATTTTTAATAATTATTTCTATTATATCCATTCATCAGCTGATCAGCATTTGGGTTATTTCTGTGTTTTGGTTGCTATAAAGCTGCTATAAATAAACAAGGTTTTGTGTAGATATATATTTTCATTTCTCTTGGGCATACAGTAGATTGGGAAATGCTAGGTCATATGGTAGTAACATTTAGAGGAACTGTCAATCTTTCTCAAAGCAACTGCACCAGAACAAAGGGATGCTGAATGGTTCAAAATCAGGAAAGGTATGTGCAAGGGTTGTAACCTTTCACCATACTACTTAATCTGTATACTGAGCAAATAATCTGAGAAGCTGGATTATATGATGAAGAACATGGCATCAAGATTGGAAGAAGACTAATTAACTTGTGATATGCAGATGATACAACCTTGTTTACTGGAAATGAAGACTTAAAAATATTACTAATGAGGGAGGTTCCGGTTTGCCAGAGTGACCAGACGTGCTAGTGAGTAGGGGCTCTGGGATCGGGAAAGAGAACCTCGAGAGTTGAGCCTCCCAAGTGGGAATTCACAGTCACACGGCCCTCGTAAAGCTTAGTGCGCCAGAGGCTTAGACCCG
>NW_006408831.1:39357-42008 GCF_000296735.1 Chrysochloris asiatica
CCTTTGCCCTCTCGGTGTATTGTCCATTTCTGATATTCTATTGTTAATCATTTGGACCTCTTTCTGTAGGTTTTGAATTGTTTCCAATGCTGTATTTATCTTATTTGATTGTTCCCGTAACGCGTTCCTGACTTCTTCCTTATTTTTCTCAACTCCACTGTATAGTGTTTTGATACATTTTATAATCATTTTTCTGAATTCCTTCGCAGGCATTTCCAAAGCCTGCCCATCTTCCAGTATGGAGTGTAGGTCTACTTCCAGCTCTCTTTTACCTCAGTCACTTTGTCTCATTTCTGGATATGTGCAGATATGGTCATCTGTTTCTGTTTCTGTTTTTTGGGTATCTTCAGGGGTTATCTGTAGCCTTAATGCTTAGATGGGTGTGTATTATGGTATTTTTTATGTTTTCTGATTGCCTCCAGGTAGATGTGATCAGGAAATAGGCTTCCCTTTTCACTCTTCTTGAGAAATTTCAAGATGCCACTGTTGGTCATTTTGACGTAATTTAGGATTTAATTTTTGGCCTATTTCCTCTTTTGTCTGCTTGTCCTGCTCCACAATCCCTGTTCAGGCCTTTTTTCTAGTTAGAAACAGTTCAGGACTGGCTGTGGCCGTTTGATTTTAAGTGGAAACTGTCTCTAAATTTTGAGGAGATCTGTGCACATGCATAGTAGAACCCTCTGGGGGTGGGGCTGGGGTGTCCACTAGCTCAGGCACTCCTATAGTCACCAGAATGGAGGTGTGCAGACAGCAAGGGACCAATGAACAGCTACCAAAATCAAAGAATGTCCACACCTTTATCTCCGCAATTCTGCCAGGCGTCTGTAGCTGCTCCGAATCTTCCCCCACTTGGTCTCACCCAAGATAGCAGCTCCTGGAACAGCTGAGCATCCCAAACTAGAAAGCAATGGATTTCTTGCTTCTGCCACTAATTTCTTCAGCTATAAGCCTTCCAACCTTCTAAATATCCCTTTATATGTGGTTCAGCATTCTGGGACCATCCACTGAGCCTGCTTTGTCGGGTATTCTGTGTTGTTGCTGACGGAACTCCTTAGTGTACTTCCACCCGATCCACCTTCTTGTTTGTTCTCCCTGAGGTTGGACCATTTTGCAGTCCCACAAGCAGTACAGGAGTGTCTCAGTCTCTCCACATCCCCAGCAGCATTTATTGTCCTCAACTTTTTTGATCTTTGCTGTTATTGCTGGTGTGAGATGATATCTCATAGTTGTTTTGATTTGCATCTCTCTAATGGTTAGTGATCGTGAACATTTCTTCATGTTTGTTGGCTGCTGGATCTCCTCCCTGGTGAAGTGTCTGTTCATGTCCTATGCCCATTTCTTAATTGGGTTGTCCTATTTTTGTAGATGTGCTGTATTTTCCTATATATTTTAAAATGAGTCCCTTATCTGATATGTCATTGCAAAAGATTTTTTCCCAGTCTGTGGTTTCCTTTTACTCTTTTGGTGAAGTCATTTGATGCACATAAGTTTTTAATTTTTAGTATGTCCCAATCATCTATTTTGTCTATTTTTGTGTACTTTTCAAAATGTGTGGTAGTCTGTTGTTGTTATGTGCTGTGGAGTCAGTTCCAACTCATAGCGACCCTGTACAGGGTTTCTGAGGCTGTAAATCTTTATGGGAAAGTCTCATCTTTCTCCCGCAGAACAGCTGGTAGTTTTAAACTGCTGACCCTGAGGTTCACAGCCCGACTCATAACCACTACGCTACCAGAGCTATATGCCCTGAATTAGCACTCTCATGTTTGTCCCTATTTTTTCATTGCTGATCTTCATAATTTTAGGATTCACATTTAGATCTTTAATCCATGTTGAGTTCATTTTTGTATAGGGCATGAGGCAAAGGTCTTGTTTCAGTCTTTTACATATCACTTTCCAGTTCTGCCAGCACCATTTGTTAAAGAGACTGTCTCTTCCCCATGCAATGTGCCTAGGCACTTTGTCGAAAATCATTTGGCTGTATGTGGTTGGGTTAATATCTGGATTCTCCATTCTGTTCCATTGATCAATGTCTCTTTCATTGTACCAGTATCAGGCTGTTTTGACCACCATAGCCATGTAGTAAAGTTTGAAATCGGGGCGTGAGAGACCTCCAACCTTGTTCTTCCTTTTAAGCAGTGCTTTGCTTATCCTGGGTCTCTTTCCTTTCCATCTAAAATTAGTAATTGTCCTTTCCATCTCTTTGAAGAATGTTGTTGGAATCTGGATTGGGATTGCCTTGTATGTGTAAATTGCTCTGAGCAGTATTGACATTTTCATGATTTTGAGTCTTCCTTGGCAACAGCCATAATTAATTAAGGAATTAAAATAAATTGAGACATATTAATCAAGGAATTAAGTAAATGAGACATGGGGAAACCTGGGCATAGAAGAATTAATTGTTTTAGCAGAGCTACGATGAATTACTTTCTTTGCATGGCAGAGCCGCAAAGTTATTTCTATGCACAGACCCCTAGTTCAATTTTTCTCTTGTTGAATCATTCTCTGATTCATTAGTATCCCTTTTACTTTAGATCTTTGACTCTCCTACACTTTAGCATATTTTTATTAAAAGTTAGAAGCCACACATTAGCTATATTTTATTCTACTTGTAATCATAGGTAGTTTTAATACTTATATTAACAATGTTCTTA
>NW_006408831.1:42403-65763 GCF_000296735.1 Chrysochloris asiatica
CAAAGGTTAAGAAATATGTGAAGGTTAACTTGCTTCTCAGAGAAAAGAATAGATTTATGTAGGAACAAATGTTTAACTAAAAGGTTTCAAGGTGCCTGAATGTCTCCTATGCCTTGAGATAATGTCTTTGCTGTAACTTCTCATCCCTGTCATAAATTTAAGAATTGTAAACCATAAGGAATGTGCCCCAAGATAGATTGTATTTTGATGTCATTGATTACTATGAAAGCAATGTTTTTTGTAATGGTATATAAGGGGGCTGTAAGATAGAATAAGTAAGAAGAATTAGAGACAAGAAGAAGTAGAAGTAAATAGAAGTAGAGGTAAGTAAGAATAGAGGCAAGAAGTAGAGGTAAGAGTAAGTAGAGGAAAGTAGAAGAAAGGAATAGAAAAAAGAGATGTAGAGGCAAGAGTGAGAGAAGTAAGTAGAAGCAGAAAGAAGTAGGGAGAGAAGAAGGAATATGAGGTGGAGAGGAGATGAGACAAGAATGGAGGGAGGATAGAGGGAGTAATGTAGAGAAGAAGCAGGGGAGTGGAGTAGTGAAAGGAGTAATGTAGATAATTAGGAGTAGTGGTGTAGAAAGAATAAGAGTAATGTAGAGAAGGAGACAGTAAAGAAATGAAAGGAGGGGAAGGTAGAAAAGAAACAGAAGAGATTAGCAGGAGGGGAGCAGGAGAGGAGAGAATGAAAGCAGGAGCAGGGGAGGGGAGAAAGGAAGCAGAAGAGATGAGGAGAGCAGGGGAGTAAAGAATGAGCAGGACAGTAAAGAATGAGAGAAGTAGAGTAGTAGAGTAGTATAGAAATGAGAAGAATAAAGCATGTAATAAGAAGATTTTAAATTTATCATGACCCGTGACTCTGTGTAATCCTTATCGCCGACATGCGCACACGTCTTCGGAAAAAACCCTGGAATAAGTATGCTGGGGCTGGCTCTCGGCACTTCCTATCCAGGAACATGGCATGTTCTTCCACTTCTGTAGGTCTCTTTTAGTTTCTTGTAGTAGTGCTTTGTAATTTTCTTTGTAGAAGTCATTTGTTTCTCTGGTTATGTTTATTCCTAAATATTTCATCCTTTGTGTGGCTGTTGTAAATGACATTGCTTTCCTAATGTCCTTTTCATCGCTATTGCTGTTGCTATAGAGAAATCCAATTGATTTTTGTGTGTTGATCTTATACCCTGCCACTTTGCTGAATCTTTTGATGAGGTCTAATAGTTATTTTACTGAGTCTTTGGGGTTTTCTATGTATAGGATCATACATTTGCAAATAAGGAGAGTTTTACTTCCTCTTTGCCAATTTGGTTGCCTTTAATTTCTTTATCATGCCATATAGCTCTGGCTAGAACTTCCAGCACAATAGTGAATAGGAGCGGTGATAAAGGGCATCCTTGTCTGGTTCCTGTTCAGAGGGGAGGCTTTCAATTTCTCTCTATTGAGCATGATGTATGCTCTTGGTTTTGTATATATGCTCTTGATTATGTTGAAGAATTCCCCTTCAATTCCTACTTTGTTGAGTGTTTTTATCAAGAATGGTTGTTGGATTTTTTCAAATGCCTTTTCTGCATCAATTGATATGATCATGTGGTTCTTTTCCTTTTTCTTATTTATATGATGGATTACGCTGATCGTTTTCCTGATGTTGAATCATCCTTGCATCCCTTTTATGAAGCACACTTGGTCATGCTGTATTATTTTTTTGATGTGCCGTTGGATTCTGTTGACTAGTATTTTGTTGAGGATTTTTTCATCTATGTTCATGAGGGATATTGGTCTATAAATTTCTTTCTTAGTGATGCCCTTCCCTGGTTTTGGTATGAGGATTATGCTTGCTTCACAAAAAGTATTAGGGAGTTTTCCATCCTCTTCTATGTTCTGGAATAATTTGAGTAGAATTGGTGACAGTTATTCTCTGAATGTTTGGTAGAACTCACCTGTGAAGCCATCTGGGCCTTGGCTTTTGTTGGTTGGAGTTTTTTGATGACCTTGTCAATTTCTTCTTTTGTTATGGGTTTGTTCAAATTTTCTACTTCAGTTCAAGTAAGTTTAGGTAGGTTGCGTTTTTCTAGAAATGTATCCATCTCATCTAGATTTTCAAACTTATTGGAGTACAGCTCTTCATAGTATTGTTATTATCCTTTTGATTTCGTTTGGTTCTATTGTTACTTCACCTGTGTGGCTCCTAATGCGATTTATTTGTGTCCTCTCCCTCTTTTCTGTTAGTTGTGCCAATGGTTTGTCAATTTTATTAATCCTTTCCAAGAACCAGCTTCTTGTCCTGTTGATTCTTTCTATAGTGTTTCAGTTTTCCATCTCATTTATTTCTGCTCTTATCTTTATTATTTCCCTTCCTTTGGTGACTATAGGTTCCCTCTACTGATCTGCTTCTAATTGTTGAAGATGCTGTGTTAGTGTGTTGATTTTGGCTCTTTCCTCTTTTTGGATGTGCATTCATCGCAATAAATTGTCCTCTCAGGACTGCTTTTGCCATGTCCCAAAGATTTTGGTATGATGTATTTTCATTCTCATTTGTTTCTAGAACTTTGTGAATTCACGTTTAATTTCTTCTGTTACCCAGTCGCATTTCAGCAGAGTGTTGTTCAGTTTCCATGTAATCGACTTTATTGTTTTGGCCTTCTTATTGTTGATTTCTAGTTTTATAGCATTGTGGTCTGAGAAGATGCTCTGTAGAATTTTGATGGTTGTGAATTAATGGAGGCTTGCTTTGTGACCTAACACATGGTCAATTCTGGAAAATGTTCCATGCGCACTTAGAAGACTGTGTATTGTGCCATTCGTTGTTGGATAGAATGCTCTGTATACATCTATGAGGTCAAGTTGGTTGATTATGTTGTTTGGTTCCTCTGTAGCATTGTTTAGTTTCTTTCTGGTTGTTCTATCCCTTTTCGAGAGCAGTATGTTGAAATCTCCCACTGTATCTATTTCTTTACCCAATTCCATAAAGTTTTGCTTTGTGTATCTTGGTGCTCTTTCATTGGGAGTGTATATATTTATTATGGTTATGTCGTCTTGCTCAATTGACCCTTTGATCATGAAATAGTGTCCTTCTTTGTCTCTTATGCTGGTTTTTAACTTAAAGTCTAATTTGTCGGAGATTAGTATTGCCACTCCTGCTTGTTTATTATTGTTGTTAGCTTGGAAAAAAATTTTCCATCCTTTTAGTCTGTTTTTTTCTGTGTGTGTAAGGTGTGTCTCTTGCAGGCAGCATTTTGATGGATCTTGTTTTCTTATCCATTCTGCCACTCTTTGTCTCTTCATTGGTGCATTCAATCCATTGACATTAAATGTAATTATTAGTAAGTATGAAGTGATTGCTGTCATTATGTTACTTTTTTGGCAGTGCTGTTCGTTCTTTGGTTCTGCTTTCCTTCTTTTGTTGGATTTGTTTTTTTGAGCTGTTTCTTGTCGGTTTCTTCCTAGTTTCTATGTTCACTTGTTTTGGTTGGGAATTCGTTTTTATGATATGTTATGGAGTGTTAACTTTCTTTGGGGTTACCTTGTAGTCTACTAACTTTTCTCTGCATTTAGGATACTCTATTATAACCTGTAATTTACCTGGCATCCCCACCACCTGGGCTCATGTTGCTGTGTTTGTCCCTTCTTTGACATTGATATATGTTTGGTCTTCAGTTGATCTCTCTGTTCCTTTGAGTTTGTTGTTGTAGTCTTTTTCTGTTCTGGACTCTGCTATCTGTTGGCTGTGTTCCAGGTGGTGTTGCCACAACTGTCAATCTGTTTGTTGTTTGTTCTTGTTGGTTCTCAGTCCACCAAACTCCCTTTAGGATGTTTTGAAATGCTGGGTTGATAAAATCTCTCAGATTCTGTTTATCCTGGAATGTTTTGATCACACCATCATATTTGATTGATAGTTTTGCTGGATAGACGATTCTTGGTTTTTTTTTTTCTTGCAGGGCTTTGTATATGTCTCCCCATTGCCTTTTTGCCTGCATGGTTTGTTCTGAATAGTCAGAGCTTAATCTAATTTGCTTGCCTTTATAAGTTGTATTTCTCTTCTCCCTGGCCACTTTTAGTATTCTTTCCTTGTCTTTGATTTTGGAGAGCTTGATTATTACATGCCTCGGAGACAAAATTTCTTTTGGGGTCTATCCTTCCTTGGGTATGTTGGGCTACTTGAATGTTTATCTTCTCATCTTTCAAGATGTTACCAACTATCTCCTCTGTGGACTTCTCTGATTCCCCTTGTTCCGGAATGCCAATACTACTTACATTATTCTCTTCATGTTATCCAGCATGAATCTTAAGACTCTCTTCATTTTTTCAAATCCTTTTAGCTGCTTGCTCTTTTATCTTGGTAGTATTGAGAGATTTGTCTTCCAGCTCACTAGTTCTGGCTTCTAGCTTTTCTAGTCTGCTCCTTTCCCCTTTCAGCTTATTGTCCATTTCTGATATCTTATTATTGATCATCTGGACATCTTTTTGCAGGTTTTGAATTGTTTCCAATGCTGTGTCAATCCTTTTTGATTGTTCCTGCAGTACTTTCATTACTTCTTATTTCCTTCGACCCTTAGCCTATTTGTTTTAGTTGCTGCTGTATCCAAACACTGAAAAGATGCTTACGAAATGAATTTTTGAAGTCACTGGACATTAGAGAATGGAAAGGAGATAAATGACAATAGCATCTACTGATAAAGTGCTAATATGGGTTTCAAAATTTGAACTATGTGTATCTACTTTATATATATATATATGAAACATTTTTTAAACCACACAAAAAATTTTGAGTGTGAATGAATGGAGGTTTGATTTATTTCAAATTGTTTTCCTTGAAAATTTGGGTTGCATTATCACTATTGTGCTCTATTTAAAAAAAAAAAAAAAAAGTTCTATTCTTTAAGAAACAATACCTAAATTTTGCTTCTGTAAATTCTGTAAATTGGGTAGTTGAGACTACTGCATAGAAAAGCTACTACATTTATGATTAAATTATAGTTGAGACATTCAGGTTAACAGAAGATCACAGATTGCCTTAAAAAAGAAAAAGAAAGTTCAGTCTTTCTACATATTACTTTCCAACACTTGCCTTCTCCCCCGTTGTTGTTAAGTGCCACTGAGTTGGTTCCATCTCACAGCAACTCTGCATAGGGTTTCCGAGGAGCAGCCAACCTTGTAGTTCATAGTCCAGTACTGATCCTATAGTGCCACACCAGGAGTCCCCTAGACAAGTTTAACACTACTGTCTTATCAGGTCACAGATGGCCATCTTATTATTGGTATGGTTATCCTTCTGGGCCGTTTTTCCATAACCTAACCTATCTCTATTATGCAGTCCTGGTGTGGCACTGTGGGCTAATGTGCTGGACTGCAAAGTCATTTGAGCCGCACGGTTGGTGGTTCAAGCTAACCAGTTGCTCCTTGGAAATCCTATATAGGGTCATTATGGGTCGGAACCGATGCGACAGCACTTCACAACAACAACATCTGTTTACAGCAATTAGTTTAACTACAGTAAAACTATGGGAACCCAAACTTGATCAGACTGACTTTGTTTTCTGGGTCTCAAAGTTTTCTGCTATTGTCAGGGTTCAGTCTTACCACATTTTCATTGCTCTTTTTAGTGGAAAAGTATTTGAATTTTCCTTCTTGACAAGTTTACAGGTTTTGGCTTTCAGAGGTTGTACTGTGTAAGATCATTGTCTGCTCCACACATTCAGCTCCAAGACGGAAAAAGCTATTTTTATTCATTTTCAACCAAAGGAGTCTAACAAAGTGCTGTGCACAAAGCAAGTGTACAGTATCCAGACACACACACACAGTTTGTGGGATGGCTGCACAAAACAAATGGGCCAGATTTTACTTCATATTTCAAAATTCAGAGAAAGTAGTTTGCAAAGGGAAGACCAACAGTAGATCACTGCAGACTGAATACCAAGAATCATTCTATTTTCCCACCTTCAAACACTGTAAAAATTCAAATTAAGTCCCAATGTGAAGAACATGACCAAATAAGTAACAAATGCTTTTAGAAATACACATCTACAAACAGAACTTCCCTACCAGGGCGAGAGCCCACCACCACTTGATTATTCTAAGGTTAATTCAAGACTCACAAATTGTACAATTACTTATACTGCAAAATAAAAACACTATATAAACAAACCACAAATTCAGTTTAATTCTTTTTCTCTTACACCATTTCAATAAACATCACAAGTTGCCATTTCATTTAATATCTGGAACATTTTACATTGTTTATGAAGTAGCTACTTCCAGAATAATCTCCTCCACACTGTCTCTCTGATTACCACTACAACGGCTACTATCACACTTGTGATTCAGCAGGAACCGTACAGCCAAACCACATGATTAAAACTTGTGATCTCTTCTAGCCTGAGACCTCAGATCCCGGGTTATAACCTTGACACTGCCTTCAAATTGAGATGCTTTGTGAATACTTTTCTTAAAATGGGGCTATTTAGTGTATTTCCTTTTTCTGGAGTGTTTTTGATACAAAAACATATATATATATATATATGTAATTATATTCCACAGAAGAATTTTAAAAAGCATTAAAATAATGATAGTCTTTTTTATATAACTTAAATGATAAAACTAACTAAAAGATGCCCTTTACTTTTTTTTAAAACACAGAGTTCTGTTGTTTGAAGTAAAGAGAAAAGCTTTGTAACAGTTTCTGAAACTTGATTAGAGTTCAAAGAACCTCTATAACGTTTAAGTGCCCTTTAAATACAGTTTAACTTACATTAATATTTCATTATCAAAAATAACTACCATAGAAAGAGTTTAAATATGCAAAAGTAATTAGTTCATTAAAATTTACACTTAATACACTGCTATTTATGAAAATATGTAGTTGCCAGACAAATTCTAAGGATGAAAGTGGAAGTAAAGAAAGCTTCCTTCATGCTTCATTTATTGCTACATAATTACTACTTCCACCAAGGCCATCTGGCCTGTTATCACTCACTCTTAGAAGTGTAAATACAGTGGTCTACTTTGGAAGGGAAGTAGGGAAAATAATCTACTGTAATAGAAAAATATCACCTATTTATAAATTATTAAAGATTTATTATAAAACACATACCAAGTCATATGTTCTCATTATAAAAAACAATATACTTAAATATAGAAGCACAAGGTCCAGAAGCACCCACAATTATTTTAAGTATGCCCATTTAATCAAGAAAAAACAAAAATAGTTATATAATTTGAGAAGAAAAAAAGGTAAAATTCTGATTTTAATCCAAACAATCAGTTTGTCTAATCATGGAGGTAGGTCTCCACTCAAATTACACAGTAAGTTATCTGGTTTATTCAAAGAATTATCACTTAAGTGTCTGATCTGAAAACTGGGCTATGCCACTGAAATACATTTTTAACAGACTTTAGAAGCCAGAAATCTAATTGGCATATACACAAAACTGACTCTTGCTTCACAAGGTTACATCTGAAGATAGCCTTCATTAAAACTGCTAATGGCATAAAGAGGTATAACTAAGTGCAGATACTTTGGCTGAGCACTTAATGACACAGTAAATGACACAAATTTTCTTAGACAGGAGAACCCTTGTTTTTTAACCGCTTGTATTAAGTATAAAGCTTCAAAAACAGAATCCCTTAAATTTTTAGTTTTAAATATTGTGTTAAAGATTTAAAAAGATCATTCCTGTCTAAAAACCAAACCTTACGTGTTTCAAATATCAAACATATTTACTTTTAGTGTGCATATTTAGTGCAAAGTACTTCAGCTTTAGTGCCAGAGTTCTAACAAACCACTTCCATCACGTCCTAGTGCTAAAAAAGATTCTCCATAATGAAAAAGACTAATTCTATTTCTAATGGTAAACTAGTAGAGTTGGAGGTCCCACTATGGATCACAGGGATCAGAGCACTATCAAGATCATTTAGATAATGCTGAGGGAGAAGACGGCCTTCAGATCCTGCCTGAAATTCAACCTGAAAGAGAAGAAGAAAAGAAAAATTCATGGTCAGCCTTTGAAGATGAACAATTTTGTCCAGCTCAGCAGATGAATAAAGACATCAAAATTTAAAAAATACCATTCATTGCTAAAACACTTGATATTTTATGTACAAATAAATGTTCTGCATTCTCCTACATTTTTTGTACCCATAAACTACATAAATTATCATTTTCCTTCCCACAAATACTACAAAAATAAAAAGTAAAAAATGTTCCTAGTTCATACTTTGATTGAAGGACCAAGGCTTTGATAAATGACCAATATGACTAAATGAAAACCTCACACTATTAAAAAAATCCACTCTTTAAAGATTTCAAATTTGTCATTGCACTTAATACAGTGGCTGGTGTATTGACTAAAAAGGAAATATTGACAGTGTTTTTTCAAATAACAAGGAGTCCCGCTAGGTAGTGGATTATAAGCAGGCTGGCTAACTGCAAGGCCAGTAGTTTGACCCTCCCACTCTCTCTGTGGGAGAAAGACAAGACTCTCAGAAACCCTATTCAGGGTTACTATGAGTCAGAACTGAGGCGATGGCACTTACAACAACATCATGAAATATGAACTGAAAGTTACAGAGAAACAAATGGCTTTTACAAGTTAAGATGATCATTACTATCACTCATTATAAGAGAAATGTATATGAAAAGAATAACAGGGAGTGGGGTACCACTTTTCACCTATCAAATGGGCAAAATTCAAATGTTTATTTGCATACTACCTTGGTAAAGGGGAAGGATGAACTTTATTAAAAATGCTGGTGGAAATATATGTTAGCATAACCTCTATTTGTGGGCATTTTGGTAATATTTCTTGTGTATACTGATGGAGAAAGATGAAGTTTTCTGCTCCCGCAAAGACTTAAACAGCCTCAGAAACTCTATTCAGGGTCATTTGTTATAAGTTGGAACTGACTCGACCAACACTTAACAACAACAACATTCAATATACACTTAGATCTGGCAACTCTACTTCTAGGAATATTTCTTGTGGCTATACTAAGATGTACAAAACAGCAAAATAGTGGACAACCTAAATGTCGATCAACACATACTAAACTTGCATGGAAAACTAGTTAAATAAACTATGGTGCATTGATATAATTGACCACGAAGGAACAGTTAAAACGAATACATACTAACATGGAATAATATCTCGAAGATGCATAAAGTGAAAAAAACCAAGTTAAAACAACAACACTGTAAATTCCTTTTTAAAATAGGACATACACATGTATTTATACATACATAAAAATCACAATAATACATTGAAAATGAGTAAACTGAATGCCTAACTGGAAAGGGGAAATGATATTTGGAGGTGGGATAGGGGACCGTGAGCCAAAAAGAGGAGCGAGATCTTTCCAGGGCTGCTGCCTTGCACAGCACTGGTGGATACCACTTACATCGCAGTATGCAGTTTACATCTCCAGGGCTCATCGGTTATACAGAAAACGGTGTCAATGCTGCTCTCTGAAGATGTTATGTACATAGAGTTAAGACTTTTGTCTTTTAAATTATGGGAAAACACAGGCTCCAGTTAAACAGGTAGGATTGTTGTAGAGCAAGGGTGGCAAAGGATGTATGGGCTAAATCTGGCCTGACAATTGTTTATGTAAATAAAGAGTTTCATTGGAACCAGTCACATTCATTTAAATCAGGGGTGGGGAACCTCTGTTTCTGCCAAAATTTGTAACATAATTTGCAGGCCATACAAAATAATCAACTTAAAATTAGCCCACTGTAATTGGTGAAACATTAAATTAACTCACCCCTAATATGACGGCTGGAACTGTGGTTCTCTTGGCAGCCCCAGACCAAATGATGTCTCAGGTCTCATAAGGCCTGCAGGTTGGGATGTTCCCCACCCTATTGAGATACTATTTACACACATGTGGCCATTTTGGCACTACAATGGTAGGAGTAATTATGACAGAAATCACAGGGGCCACAGGTGCTAAAATAATTTCCTGTCTGGTTCTTTCCAAAACAGTTTGCTAAACCTAGTTATGGAGATCAACAAAACTTAGTTCTCTTTTTTCGACCCACAATAAAAGATTAAAGAAAAAAACCTGATTATTACCACTTTCTCTGGTATTATTATTATCTGAATATATATTTACTTTAAACATACACTAAACAAGCATGCCTCACCATATCAGTGTCAATGGAAACCCTGAGTCCAATCTTATTCATCCCATTACTCTTGAGAGTTTCCAGATGAGGGCACAGTGCAGCACTACAAGCCATGGCGATGGCCTTTGCAAACTGATAACGAGTTGGTGAACTAGGTAAGTCCTGCTGGTCCTTTAGGAAGTAGAACACCTGAAATGTAGTTAATTAGAAAACAAGTCATTAAGATGAGAACTGAAAAAGTAAAATTGTTGTTTTCAACTTATTAATAAAATTCCAGTGTTAGTATTATGAAATTCACTAGTTAAGAGCATTCTAGATCTACTTCCCAATGTAAACTATAAATAAAATCTTAAAACCAAAGGTTATGGAATACGGAAACTGTTTAGCTATTTTTGCCTATAGTTAATTTGTAGTAAAAAAAAAGTCTTGTTAATTCAGTTTAGAGAAGAATATTAATTAGTAAGATGACCATCCTGTAAAACTATCTGTGAAGTCAACATCAAACAATAAGGTCATGGTGTAGAGCCTCCCATCCAAGTTACTGACCCAGAGAAGAATCAGGTAAAAATAAGACTTAACATGAGTCAATGTTGCTTTTAAAAAAATAAGTATTTTATTGACATCAATTAATAATCAATATTCACATATGAAAGACATTTTCACATGATCCAAATCTTTTGTGTAAATTAAGAGCAAAATGAAAATCATACTAGAGTGCAGTGAATTATTTATTGTTTCTTCTAGCTTTAATTTTTACAAATTCCAACCCAACAGTATTTTTGCCCTGATGGATCTGAATAAGATGCTGACAAGATGAATGACTCAGATGTGAGTGGTTAACAGGGTTGTGACTGTCCAACTTGAAATTCTAACGTGGCTAATAAACCATCTCACAAGCAGGTAGGGGGATCTCACTACCATTAAAGAAGGTGGCCCCAGAGCAGAACTCGTCCTTTGGACCCCAAGATCCCTGTGCATTGAACCTCCTGAACCCAGGGACAGAAAGCTATGGCATAGGAGGCGTAGCAGGAACAGAATCAAGAGTATGAAGCACAGCAGTGGGGTTTCCAGCCCATGGAGCAAGTAAAGCTCAGTGACTTTGGGCAGGATACTTGCTTGCAGAGTGGGGTGACTCCAGGCAATTAATGGGGGTGGGGGAACTAGGTTTGCTGACCCACAGAGCTAAAGTTGAGTGTCTTCAGACTGAGGCTGATGGTGGAGTGGTGTGTCCTGTGGGGACACTGCAGAAGCAGGGCAGAGGCCAGGCCACAGGGTCGAGAGCCAGAGGACAGCCTGTCTGTGGGCAGTGCATAGGAGAGGCTGTCCTGACTGGAAGAACAGTTCCCTAAATATTTCTCACCCTGACCTGTAACCTGTCAACTACCCTAACAAGCCCCGTAACTATGAGAATGGTATCTGAGAGCTCTGTGTGGCCTTTTAATTATCTAACCTAGTTGAGTACTGAGTGCTATGGTTAGAATGGTTTGATGTAATTTTTGCATGACCAGTTGTCTGCCAATTTGTTGTATTGTGGGGGCTTGCATGTTGCTGTAATCTATGCCACCAGTATCTTAAGTACCAGCACGGTCACCCATAGTGGACAGGTTTCAGTGGAGCTATCAGCCTACGACAAATTAGGAAGAAGGAGAGGCAGACCACTTCTAAATGTTAGCCACTGAAAAGTTTATGAACAGCAGAATATTGTCAGACAGTGTCAGAAGATGAAAAAAGTTCATCAATGGGCTAAAGCCTAACAAAGTTTGTGAGGATGGTGTAGGACTGGGCAGTGATTCATTTTGTTGTGAATAGGGTCACTAAGAGTTGGAGTCAATTCGATGGCACTTAAAAACACAACAACATATCGATGGTATTTACAATACCAGCAAGGTCACCCATGGTGAACAGGTTTCAGTGGAGATACCAAACTTAGAAAGACTAGGAAGAAGAAGAGGAAGACGATTCCAAATGGTTTGACAATGAGAGTGTTATGAGAAGCAGCAGAACACTGTCAGATAAACTGCTGGAAGGTCAAACATGATGAACAGCAGCGGAACACTGTCAGGTATAGTGCCAAAAGACAAGGTACTCAGATTTGGAAGGCACTCAAAATACAACTGGGAAAGAGCTGCCACCACAAAGTAGAGTTGACCTTAAGGACATAAATGGAGCAAACCTTTCAGGACTGTCATTTGCTGATGGGACACTACTCAAAATGAGGAGCAGCAGCTGCAAACATCCATTAAGGATTGGAACATAGAATGTACATGAAGCCACAAAGGACCTTTTAAGATCTGGCTTGAAGTACAATGCTATCTGTGACAGGATAATATCCAGACGCCTAAAAGAAAAACCAATTAATACCACTGTTAATTCAACTCTATGTACCAACCACTAAAGCCAGTGATGTTAGAAGTAGAGAAGTCTACAAACTTCTTCAGTCTGAAATTATCAAACATACAATCAAGATACAATAATAATTATTGGTGAATGGAAATGAGGTTGGAAACGAAGAAGATCAGTAGTTGGAAAATAGGGCCTTGTGAAAGAAATGATGCTGGAGACCACAGGAAAGAATTCTGCAAGACCACTGACTTATTCAATGCAAATACCACATGGATGATATACGATGAAATACACAGGAACCACACTGACTACATCTGTGGAAAAAGATGGTAGAAAAGCCCAAACATCAGTCAAAACATGACCAGGGAGAGACTGTGGAACAGATCATCAATTGCTCATATGCAAGTTCAGCTTGAAGCTTTAGAAATTTAAAACAAGTTGACAAAAGTAAAAATATGACCTTTAATATATTCCACCTGAATTTAGACGCCATCTCAAAAACAGATCTGATGCATTAGACACTAATGACCAAAAATCAGAGGGGTTGTGGGATGAAATCAAGGACATCACACAGGAAGTAAACAAAGGTCTTTTAAAAGACAGGAAAGAGGGAGACTTCCGGAAAAATGGAGGACTAGCAAGACCCACTACATGGACAATCTAGAACAAAGATACAAGATATAAAATAAAACAGACACAGATAAAAATCCAGGCATCCTGAACTTCAGAAAAGATGTGAACAGAATACCTGCTAGGAAGAGAAGCCAAGCAGGGACCACAAGACAGGGAGACTGGTGAACAGCTGGCCAGATGCAGTTCAAAAACCTTGTGAGCAACTTTTGCAGTGGAGGAAGACCTGGCAGAGCAGATTCACATGGGCCACGGAAAAGGAGTGATTTCTTCTTTACCCCACACTCCCTAGAATTGTGGCCATGCTCCACCCTGTTTTCTGGAAGTTCTGAGTCACACGGTTGGGAGCCTTGCTGGCTTGAGGTGGGGGTTAGCTGAATCACTTTGGTGTACCACTGTGGAGCCTGGTTCTAGGTGGGCTCGGCTCCAGACCTATAAAACCTGCAATGCCAGCAGACCAGCACACTGCCCCCAGCTTCTCTGTGATCCTAAGAGATACTGAAACCAGCTCCATCAAGGGCTCCCACAAACTACTTCTGAAGTGAGTGCCCTGAACACAGGTAACACTGAGGCCAATAGGAACTCCACATGGGGCCAGGACCTCTGCTGTCACAGTCCTCCCACACCTACCTCCTGAGCACTTTGAACTGCAGGAAACCACCAGCATTCTGACTTCTATGGAGCATTCTGATGTACCTCTTCTCTTCCAACACAAATCCACAGTACTTTCAATATTCTAGTCCAACAGTGTAATTCAAATGCACTGATTCTTCTATAGTCTTCCTTATTCACTGTTCAACTTTTACATGCATATGAGGTTAATTGAAAATACCATGGCTTGGGTCAAGCACACCTTAGATATATCATCAAGATGATATATCTGCGATATGACACTTTAAAGAGATTTGCCTAATGCAATATATAATTTGATTTCTTGACTGTTGCTTCCAAGAGTGTTGATTGTGGGTGCAAGCAAAATGAAGTCTTTGACAACTTTAATCTTTTCTTCATTTACCATGATGTTATTTATTGATCCAGTTGTGAGTATTTCTGTTTTCTTTACATCAAAGTGATACCACACTGAAAGCTGTAGTCTTTGATCTTCATCAGTAAGTATTTTCAGTCCTATTACTTGCAGCAAGCAAGTCTATGTATGTCATCTGCAAATTGCAGGTTGTTAATGAGTGTCCTCCAATCTTGATGCTATGTTCTTCATACAATCCAGCCTCTTGGAATAATTGCTCAGCATATAGAGTAAGTATGATGAAAGAATACAACTCTGGCACACACCTTTCCTTACACCCTTCAGTGTTCCCTTGTTCTATTCAAACAAATGCCTCTAGGCCTACGTATAGGTTCCTCATGAGCACATTGTTTTCTGGAATACCCAATCTTAGTAATGTTATCCATAGTTTGTCATGATCCACATATAAGCATAAGTTTCTGCAATAATATCCCTCATTCCACATTCTTTTCTGGTCAAAATGCCATTAGTGCAGACTGAATCTTACTTCAGTACCACACTGGTTCTTGATCACGTGCGCCCTTGTGAAATGGCTGAACATTGACCATTTCTTTTAGATACAGTGACTCTGTGTATTCCTTCCATCCTCCCCACCTCAAGTTATGAGGTTAATTAGGGAAATTAACAGGTTACAATTATAGGTCAGAAATCTTCAGGGCACATTTGTTCCATTCAGCTGCTGATAAATACCCATAGGACAAACCACTCCACCATAAGGCACTTGGCTTTAGCTCTGTGTGTCAAGAAACCTGGCTTCCCTACTTAAGTGACTAGAGGCGCCCAACTCAACAAGTAAGCTTCCTGCCTAAAATCATTCAACTTTACTTGCTCCATGGTCTGGTAAGTCCACTGCTCTAACTCTTGCTCTGGTTCTTGGTTCTGCTGCTGCCTCTCTGTACTCCTCTGGTGTCACAGATTTCTGTCTCTGGGTCCAGGAAGTTAATGCACAGGGATCTCAGGGTCCAAAGGATGCACTCCACTCCTGGTTCTTCTTTTTAAAAAAAAAAAACTTTTTATTGCGAATTGAGTGAAGGTTCACAGAGCAGATCATCAGTTGTACAGTTAACAAATCATATACTTTGCTTTGTTATATGGTTGCAATCCCCTTCGTGTACCAAAAGTTAACAGCATTTACCTTTACCGCTATTCACCATTGCAGTCCTCCCATGTATCCTGCTACTACCCTCATCTTTCCTCTGCTAACCTCCCTCTTGTAAACTGACCGTCCTGTCACCTGTTAACTAGCCCATGAATAATCCTCTCTCTCAACCATCATAGGCTGTTTCTTTCATTGAGCAAACCATTTCTTTCTTTCTTTTTTTTTTTTTTTTAAATTGGTTTCATTCAATGTTCATCCTTTTGTGTTTGACTAATTTCACTCAGCATGTCTTCCAGTTTCAATCATGTTTTGAGGTGTCGCACAGATTTTTCACTGCTCTTCAACATTTTGTAGTATTCCATTATGTGTATGTTCCAATGTTTAACTATTCTGCTGATGGGCATTTAGGTTGTCTCCATCTTTTTGATGTGTTTCTTGTAGACAGCATATTGAAGGATCCTGTTTTCTTATCCATTCTGCTCTGTCTCTTGACTAGTACATTTACCACACTCACATTCAGTGTAATTACCAATAGCTATGAAGTGATTATTGTCATTTTTCTGTGTGTGTGTTTTTTTTTGTGTGTGTGGTATTGCTGTTATTTTTTGTTCTACATAATTTTTGATACTGATTGGTTTTGTTTGTGAGTTTTCTTGTTATTTTAATTTCTGCTCTGTTAAAGATTTACACCCTCGGAAACCCTGTACAGGGTCGCTATGGGTTGGAACTGACTCGATGGCACTTAACAACAACAACAACAAAAGTTTACTAAACCTTTCTGATTTTCATCTTTTTTTTAAATTTTCATGTGCAGGTACATTATTTTTCTTTGTGGTTATCCTATAATTTATTTTTTCCTGCTTAAAATAGTCTGTTTTATTCCTTGCCATTTGAAAGCTCTATATTTACATTATTCCCTCTTTTTGCTTTGTAGTTGATTTCATTACACATTGATATCTCTGGTTCCATATTTTTAGTCTTGTAGGTTTGTTTTACTTCAGTATCCGAATTGAGTTTTGGGTGGTGGTGTCATGTATAGTAATCTCAGGTTATTGTCTGTTGTTGTTGGTTCTCAGTCCAAAGAACATTCTTAAGCATTTTTTTTAAAGTTGGTCTGTTCATTAGAAATTCCTTTAATTTCTGCTTATCAGGAAATGTCTAAATTTTGCCATATTATTTGAGGGGCAGTTTTGCTTGGCATATGATTGGTGGTTGACAATCTTTTTCTCTCCGAGTTTTGTATATGTCACTCCATTGCTTTCTTGCTTGCATGGTTTCTACTTAGAAATCAGAGCTTGATCTTCTTATAGGTTCTCCTTTGTAGGTAACTTTTCATTTTCCCAGAGCGGCTGTCAGGATTCCGACCTTGTCTTGATTTTGGAAAGTTTTGTGTTGGTGATTTTCTTTTGTGATCTATCCTGTTTGGAGTTCATTTAGCATCTTGTATGTTTATCTTCTCCTCTTACATGATGTTAAGGAAGTTTTCTTCCCACATCCTTTCAACAATTTTCTTTGTGTTTTTCTTTCTGTTCTTTAATTCCGATCACCTGTAAGTTGTTCCTCTTCATGATGTCCCACATAACTCTTAGGTTTTCTTCATTCTTTTTTCTAAGTGTTCTTCTAGCATATTAGTATTGAGATTATTTATTTTCAAGCTTACTAATTAGGGCTTCCATTGCTTTGCATCTACTCCTTTGCCCTTTCAAAGTATTGTCCACTTCTGAGATTTTAATGTTAATCTTCTGGATTTCTAATTGTAGGTTTTGTATTGTTTCAAAATTTGCACTAATTTCTGTTTATTTGTTCTTGTAGTGTTTCCCTAGATTCTTCTAAATTTTCATTGCGTTCTCCTTGCTTTCCTCAATCTTTCTATTGATCCTTTGAAGGAACCTAATCATCTTCTTTTAAATTCTCTTTCAGTTAGTTCTACTACCTTTTCTTCCTCAGAAACTTCTTCTGGCTCTGCACCTTGGTCATTTGTTTGAGCCATCCTCTTGTTTCTTCATGTGAGCTACACTTGTCTGTTGTCTCCAAAGCACTATGAAGTTGTTGTGGTTGTAAAAACAAACAGTTCAGTTGTTGAATCTCAAAGGAAAAAAATCTCTGGGATGTCCCTGCAATTCAAGGAGCTCATCAAGTGGTTGTGGAAGGGATGAGACAACAGAATTCCTATTGACCTCAATGTTATTTATGTTCAGGGCACTTAATATGAAAGTAGTTTATAGGGGCCCTTGACGAAGCTGGTTTCTCTTGCAAAGAATTAAGTCTTGGAAATCCTATATAAGGTCACCATGAGTCAGAACTGACTTGATAGTAGTGAGTTTGGTTAGGTAGTGGGCGTATCAAGCACGGTAAAGTGGAGGGTCAGCAAAATAAAGGAAGACCTGCAAGGAGATGAACTGGCACAGTGGCAACAGCAATGGACTCAGGCTTATCAGCAATTGTGAGGATGGTACAGGCATGGGTGGTGTTTCGTTCTGGAGTGCATGTGACTACTGTTGGAACTGACTTTACAGCACCTAACAACAACTACAACAACCTTCATACAACAGGCTACAATAATTCAATGAAAATCCAAATCTGGTTTAAAAATGATAGTTTGGAATGGGGATATGTGTGTCTCAATGTGTATTAAAAAAAAAATTCAAAAAGCTGCATGTAATATTCAGAGAATAAGTATGGGAAAATTTCAAATTAAGAAACAAAAAACATAGCATGTAAAGGGAGAATTCTCTTTCTTGGTTACCTCAGTACATTTTACAATCTTCTCATCAGTTTCAAAATCTGTTTCCAGTTTGATTTTTTCACTTGGAAATCCTTGTAATGATATTCCATCCACTGAACTAATAACACTACAGAATAAAACAAAATATAATAGAATTATTAGTGTCACAGTGCTTTTAATTAAATGAATTATTAGATTTAAACAAATACAATGAAGAAAAAAAAATTTAAGCTATAAATGTAAAGCTGCAAGATATCTCAATTATACACAAAATAATTAAGTCTGTAGCTCACATTCATTTACCAAGATTTCTTGGATTGGAAAGTTACCTTTTTCCCCGGAAAAAAATTGTATCTACTTTATCTTGTGCCCAATCCAGACCTGAAGCTTAAAATACTTTAAATATTCTGCTAACAGAAAAGCTTATTTTATTTTGGAATCCTTTAGCATTAGCCCTCTTCTTTGTTCAGACTCTTACCCAATCTCCAAAAAATACAGAAAACGGCTAAGGAAAGAGAAAGCAGTGGTAGTAACAGTCTGTGAGACCTCTAATTAAACTCAGCTGTTTGTACTGACAATGAATCAATGTAATGCAGAATAACCAACCAAAAGGAATCCTCTGCTTACTTGAACACAAAGAAGTAACTAAGACAAAAAACAAACAACAAAAAAAGGAGCTCTGGTAGCATAGTGGATTATGAGCTGGACTGGTAACTGAAAGGTGAGCAGTTTGAATTCACCAGTCACTCCATGGGAGAAAGATGAGGCGTTCTGCTCCCATAAATTTACAGCCTCGGAAACCCGATCCAGGGACACTATGAGTTGGAACCGACTTCATGGCATACCACCACCACCAAGAAAAAAAAAAAGTGTCTTGCCTTTCTCTGTCTTGACCATCAAACCCACACTGATACACAATGGACCTTTATTATTAGCCATTTCTCAGACTCGCCACACTTTATTAATTTATAATATCCTGCCCAAGAGAATAAAAATGAGTCTTGGTACATAAATGAAAAGGGCAGATTACATTCATCAACTGTTTATAACCATGTTAATAATTCCACGTACATTCTTAAAACACACAATTTTATGAACAGGATGTTTTTACCCAGCCTCCCTATTTTAATAATTAAAAAAATAATCCTACCCTTTGTTTCCTTTTTCTTCAGAATCTACCCAGCAGATATCCACATATTCTCTCAAATCTACAGCATCAACTTTCCCACATGTAATTTTAAAGTCTTTTTGTTCCCGTAGAGCTAGTCGCAAGCCATCCATGGTCTCTGGAGTTATTTGTACCATAAGGCCATCTAGAAATGAGAGTTGTGATTCACATTTCTTAGAACAAGTATCAATTTGTGGATCTAAGCCATAAAACGTACCAACAAAATACAAACTCTGTTAAAGATACAAGTTTTAAATTATCTGTTAAGTCATATTAATATGTTTAGCACTGGAAAGTATTAAAAAAAACATATTCTAGAACATTAAGCATTTCTTACAAAGTTACACAAATTAAGATCAGAATTCTTGCTTCTGCCTATGATGAACTAACTAGTATCAAACTAGCCCTTTCATGACAACTAACCATAAAACATAACAAAATATCTGAGACAACTGTTTTCAGGAGCTGAACAATGAATATCATGTAATCCTGTGATCCCTAAAAGGAAACTCAAGTAAACTATCATATAATTCACATTAAAACATAAAAAAAAAAGAAAAAAGGAAACTCATGAGGTGAGTCCACAACTGTCTGGGCTCTGTGCCTGAAGGTAACTTCCTCACAGTGACCCGTAAAAGCCTTTAGTGGTCTTAATGAACTTATAAATTCATTATAGATGAGAGTTTAGAGAAGCTAAATTGGCTGAAATCTGGGGTAAAAACATTCAAGAGGAGAGAATTTCATAGACAGGCAATCAGACAATTATATATTGGGAATCTGTTTTGACTCCTTGGATTAGGAGCTGAGGGTCTATTAGGTAGGACTAGATGAGGCCTATCAGAGAATCGGTCTTACTTAAGGTTGAGAATCATCACTCTTCTGTCAGTGTGTCGTTTTATGGTGGGGCATGTGTATTATTGTGAATCTGGAAGCTATGCCACCAGTATTTTAAATACCAACAGGGTCACCCAAGGTGGATAAGTTTCAGCTGAACTTCCAGACTAAGACAGAATAGGAAGAAGGAGGGGCAGACTACTTCCGAAAATTTAATGACTGAAAACCTCATGAATAGCAGTGGAACACTGTCAAATAGCACTAGAATATTGAAACATAAAGAACACCACCAGAATACTCTCAGATATATTGCCAGAAAACGAGCCCCTCAGATTGGAAGGCACTCAAATTCGACTGGGGAAGAGCTGCCTCCTCAAAGTAAAGTTTACCACGTTGTTGTTCTTGTTAAGTGCTGTCGAGTCAGTTCCGACTCATAGCGACCCTGTTTAGGATTTCCAAGGAGTGGCTGGTGAGCTTGAACCGCCAACCTTGCTGTTCAAACCAACCTTGCAATCCAGTGCATTAACCCGCAGCACCACAACAGGATAGGACTCCAGAGCTGACCATACTGACGTGAATAAAGTAAAGCATTCAGAACCTTCATTTGCTTATGGGGCACAACTCAAAATGAGAAACAGCTGGAAACATCCATTAATAATCAGAACATGGAATGTATGAAGTAACAATCTAGGAAAACTGGAAGCTGTCAAAAATGAAATAGAATGCATAAACACAGATATCCTAGGCATTAGTAAGCTGAACTGGACTGGTATCGGTCATTCTTAATCTGACAGTCACATGGTTTATTATACTAGGAAATACAAACTGAAAAGGAATAACATCAAAAAGAACATTTGAAGATCTATCTTGAAGTACAATCTATCCATGATAGGATATTATCCATATGCTTACAAGGAAGACCAGTTAACACAAATTTATTTATTCAAATTTACACACCAACCACTAAAGACAGTAATGATGAAATTAAAGAATTTAATTTCAACTTGTTCAGTCTGAAATTCATCATGCATTCAATCAAGATGTATTAATAATTACTGGTGTTTGGAATGCAAAGGTTGGAAATAAAGAGTAACAAAACAATCAGTAGTTGGAAAATATGGCCTGGGTGACAGAAACGATGCTGGAGATCACTTGACAGAATTTTGTAAGACCAATGACTTGTTCATTGCCAATACTTTTTTTAAACAGTATGAAAGACATCACCAGAAGGAATACACAGAAATCAAACTGACTCCATCTATAGAAACAGACAGTGGAGAAGCTCCATGTTACCAGTCAAAACAAGGCCAGAGGCAGACTGTGGCACAGACCATCAAATGCTCATAAGCAAGTTCAGGCTGAAGCTAAAGAAAATCAAAACAAATCCACAAGTGCCAAAATACAACCTTGAACATATCTTACCTGAATTACTCTTAAATATGCTCATATCAAGATTTGATGAATTAGACACCAAAGACCAGAGAAGCTATGGGATGACATTAAGAACATCATACAGGAAAAAAGGTCATTAAGAAGACACGAAAGGAAAAGACCAAAATGGATGTCAGAAGAGACTCTGAAACTTGCCTTATAGTAGAGAGATGCTAAAGCAAATACAAGCAATGAGAAGGTAAAAGAGCTAAATAGAAAATTTCAAAGAGTAGATTGAGAAGACAAGCCAATTATTATAATTAAATGTGCAAAGACCTGGAGTTAGAAAACCAAAAGGGAAGAATATACTCAATATTTCTCAGCTGAGGGAACTAAAGAAAAAAATATTCAAGCCTCAACTTGCAATTGTGAATGATTCTATGGAAAAATACTGAATGATGCAGAAAGCATCAAAAGAAGATAGAAGCAATACACAGAGTTACTGTACCAAAAAGACAGGCTGATGTTCAACCACTTCAAGATATAGCATATTATCAGAGCCAACGAACTGAAGGAAGAAGTCCAAGGTGCACTGGAGACATTGGCAAATAACAAGGCTCCAGGAATTGATGGAATACAAATTTAAATCTTTCAACAAATTGATGCAGCACTGGACGCACTCACTCATCTATGCCAAGAACTTTGGAAAAGAGATCCATATTTGTGCCGATTCCAAAGAGAGGTAACCCAATGAAAGAAGGAAATAATCAATGTCATTAATATCTCATGCAAGTAAAATTTTGCTAAAGATAATTCAAAAACAGCTGCAACAATAAATTGACAGAGAACTTGTTGTTGTTAAGTGCCGTTGAGTCGGTTCCGACCCATAGCGACCCTGTACAGGGTTTCCGAGGGTGTAAATCTTTACAGGAGTAGAAAGCCTCATCTTTCTCCCGCAGAGCGGCTGGTAGTTTCGAACCGCTGACCTTAAGGTTCGCAACCCGATTCGTAACCACTACGCTACCAGAGCTCCTACCAGAGGTTTAAGTCGGATTCAGATGAAGACATGGGATGAGACATATCACTGCTGATGTCAGATGGATTGTAGCTGAAAGAAGAGAATACCGGGAAGATGTTCATTTGTGCTTTATTGACTACACAAAGGTTTTCGATTGTGTGGATCATGAAAAGCCACAGGCAACTTTAGGAAGAATGAATACTCCAGAACACTTAATTGTGCTCATGAGGAATCTGTACATAGACCAAGAGGAAGTTGTTTAAACAGAACAAGGAAACACTGAATGGTTTAAAATTAGTTAAGGCATAATCCAAGGTTGTATTTTTTCACCATAGTTGTTAAATCTGTATGCTGTGCAAATAATGCAAGATGCTGGATTATATGAAGAAGAATATGGCAGTAGGATCGGAGGAAGACTCATGAACAACCTGCAATATGCAGAAGATACAACCTTGCTTGCTAAAAACAAAGAGGACTTAAAATACTCACTGATGAAGATCAAAGACCACAGCCCATGGTATGGGTTGTACTTCAATGTTAAAAAAAAAAAAATTTTTTTTAAGTCCTTATGACAGGACCCATAAAAAACTTCAAGGTAAATAAGAGCAAAGATGTTGTAGTTGTTGTTGTCAGGTGCCATCGAGTCGGAACTAACTCATAGCAACCCCATGCACAACAGAACGAAACAATGTCCGATCCTGGGCCAACGTCACTACCGTTGCCACACTTGAGTCCATCAATGATGCCACCTGGCCAATCCATCTCGTTAGGGGTATTCCTCTTTTTCTCTGACCCTCCACCTTACCCAACATGACATCCTTCTCCAGCTACTGTTCCCTCCGTACAATATGTCCAAAGTAGGAGACACGAAGCTTAGCCATCTTGGCCTCCAAGGAGCACCCCAGCTGCACTTCTTCCAAAACAGATCTATTGGTTCTTCTGGCAGTCCATGGCACTTTCAGTATTCTCCTCCAACACCACAACTCAAAGGCATCAATTCTTCTACGATCTTCCTTACTCACTGTCCAGCTTTC
>NW_006408831.1:67158-73551 GCF_000296735.1 Chrysochloris asiatica
GAGCTGATCTTTGAAATTTTCTGTTCATCTCTTGGACCTCTTCAATTCTTCCATTTGCTTTAGCTTCTCTACGCTGGAGAGCAAGTTTCAGAGTGTCCTCTGACATCCATTTTGACCTTCTCCTTCTTTCTTGTCTTCTTAATGACTTTTTGCTCTCTTCATGTATGATGTTCTTGATGTCATCCCACAACTGTTCTGATCTTCGGTCTTTAGTGTTTAGTGCATCTAATCTGTTCTTCAGATGATCTCCAAATACAGGTGGGATAAATTCAAGGTCATATTTTGGCTCTCATAGACTTGTTTTCATTTTCTTCAGCTTCAAAGAACATTAACCCGCAGAGCAAAGATAAAGGTTGTCAAAGACTTCATTTATTAGGATCAACCATCAACCCTAATGGAAGCAGCAGTCGAGAAATCAAACATCATATTGTATTAATCTGACCTGCTGCATAAGACCTCTGTAAAGTGTTGAAGAAAAAAGACATCAGTTTGAGTACTACAGTACGCCTGTCCCAAGCCATGGTATTTTCAGTAACCTCATATGCATGTGAAAGTTGGGCAATGAATAAAGATGACTGTAGAAGAACTGATGCATTTCAGTTGGAGGAGAAACTGAAGGGACCATGGACTACCAAAAGAACAAAGACATCTGTGTCGGAAGATGTACAGTCAGAGTGCTCCTTAGAAGCAAGGATGACCAGACTTTGTTTCTCATACTTCAGAAATATTAATAGGAAGGACTAGTCCCTGGAGAAAGACCTCATACTTGGTAAAGTTCAAGGGTCAGCAAAAAAGAGGAAGACCCCCAATGACATGGATTGGCACAGAAGCAGCAACGATGGTGAGGTTGGCACAGGACTAGTCAGTGTTTCGTTTTGTTGTGCACAGGATCCCTGAGTCAATACCCACTCAACAGCACCTAACAACAACAAAATTAGAACAGAACAGATAAACTAGAGGTCAAGCAATATGTAGGGAATGTTAGTAGTCAAGGGTAGTCAAAGAGGAGAGACCTCATTAATACCTCAAATAACATGTACTGTAATAAAGCTGAAATTAAGTCCTTATATAATCTGTATATAACCCATTAGGGTTGATGGTTGATCCTAATAAATGAAGTCTTTGACAACCTGTAGACAAAACGGAATTTGGAAACTAAAACTTGCCAAGCCAGAGTGGACTGTTAAAACTCCTTGGGCTTCCCACAGATCCAGCCTTATACTGTGTAAAATCAAGCCTATGGAGGTTCAACGTAGTCACCCAATGAAAGGCCTATTTAAATTAAAAAAAACTTCCATCAGCAAAATGTAATAGAATCTAAAGAACAAACAGGTTGGTGTATCAGGTAGAAGTGCAGTGAGGAGCTCCATCAGCAACAACACAGAATACCAGACCAAGAAGGCTCAGGGAATGGTCCCAGAACTCTGAACCACATATACAGGAATGTTTAGAAGGTTGGAAGGCTTACAGCTAAGAGAATTTGTAGCAGAAGCAAGAAATCCCTTTCTTTCTAATTCAAGACACTCAGCTGCTCCCGTAGCCACCATCTTGGGAGAGACCAAGTGCAAGAAAGATCGGAGCAGCCACATATGCATGACAGAACCATGGAGATAAAGGTGTGGACACTCTTTTTTTTTTTTTTTTGGGTTATCTGTTTATTAGTCTCTCACTATCTGCGCACCTCCATTCTGGTGACTAGAGGGGGTGTCTGAGTGAGTGGACACCACACCAACACCCCTGGAGTGTTCTACCATGCATGTGCATAGAGCTCCTCGAAATTTAAAGTGACAGTTTGCACTTAAAACCAAACAGCAGTGCAAAATGGCCACAGCTGGCCCTGAACTGTTTATCACTAGGAAAAAGACCTGAACGGGGATTGTGGAGCGGAACAGACAAACTAAATAGGAAATAGGCCAAAAATTAAATCCTGAGTTACGTCACAACAACCAACAGTGTCAACTTGAAATTTCTCAGGAAGAAGAGTGAAAAGGGAAGCCCATCTCCTGATCACATCTACCTGGAGGCAATCAAAAAACATAAAAAATACCAAAATACACACCCATCTAAGTATTAAGCCCACAGATACCTCCTGAATATGCTCCAAAAACAGAATGAGATAACCATATCAGCACATGTCCAGAAACGAGATAAAGTGACTGGCAAATGAGCTGGAAGTAGACCTACATGCCATACTGGAAGATGGGCAGGCTTTGGAAATGCCTGAGAAGGAATTCAGAAAAATTATTATAAAATGTATCAAAACACTATACAATGGAGTTGAGAAAAATAAGGAAGAAGTCAGGAAAGCGCTACAGAAACAATTAAGATAGACACAGCATTGGAAACAATTCAAAACCTACAGAAAGAGGTCCAAATGATTAATGACAGAATATCAGAAATGGACAATACACTGAGAGGGCAAAGGTGTAGAATTGAAGAGTTAGAAGCCAGAACTAGTGAGCTAAAAGAGAAATCTCTCAATACTACTAAGATAGAAGAATATAAAAAAGGATAAGAAAATCTGAAGAAGGCCTAAAATTCATGTTGGACAACATGAAGAGGAATAACTTAAGAATTATTCGTATTTTGGAACAGGAAGAATTACAAAAGTCCACAGAGGAGACAGTTGAAGAACTTATGGGAGAAAATTTCCCTAACATCCTAAAAATGATAAACATTCAAGAAACTCAACGAACCCCAGGATGGATAGATGCTAAAAGACAGTCACCAAGACATATAATAATCAAGCTCCCCCAAAGTCAAAGATAAGGACAGAATTCTGAAAGCCACTAGGGAAAAGAGAAGTGTAACATACAAAGGCAAGCAAATCAGATTAAGCTAGCTCTCTCAACAGAAACCATGCAGGCAAGAAGGCAATGGGGAGATACATATAAAAAGCTGAAAGAAAAAAACTGCCAACCAAGAATCCTCTACCCAGCAAATATAAAGGTGTAATCAAAACATTCCAGGATAAACAGAAGCTAAGGGATTTTGCCAAAGGCCACCCTGCTATGAAAAACATCCTCAAGGAAGTTCTGTGGAATGAGAACCAACAAGAACAGACAACAACCAGAGAATGATGTATGTGGCAGCATCACCCTGAACTCAATTGACAAACGGAAGAGTCAAGAACAGAATAAAATTATTAAGAACAGAGGATGTGGGAGGTTAGTCTATTATCGAAACAATTACAATGTGAAAGAAGGTAAACACAGAGGTACAGAGATCCAGGTGATGAGAAGGTCAGGTAGATTACAGAATAAAATACTGTCTTAAATGGCGGGAAGAGTTAATGAGATACAAGGTAACCACAACAGTGGGGTTGGGGTTGGGGTTGGGGTTTATAGTTCGGGTGTTGGGGAGGGCAATATAAGAAGGCGGAGGAGGTGGAAGAACAAGATAGATAGGGGAATACTGCGACAGGTTTGCATGCCTAAGTGGGACAGAGGTAAACAGTGATGCATGCTCAACCTTGGAACAACAGAGCTCTGTGATACAGGGATCTAGGCATAGTTTGAAGAGGGGAACTAATACTAAAAAGCTTGACTGTCTTATGAATATTGGTTTCCCTTGCCTACTACTGTAAAACAGCCACCTGAGTGGGATAGAAACGAATGCTGGGAAACATGATTACAGAAAACTTGTAAGCCTGCCTTCAGCCTGTAACTGACTAGAATACCTAAAAGGGGTTCTAGAACTTGTCCAGTGAAATAGGTCTCTTGCAAAGCCTTTGCAGAGTATAGGACCTTAGGTGGAATCCTGAGTCCCATCCAGAACCTTATGAGGTGGGACAGCAAAGACAAGCAGACCAGCCTGGAATAGCTAGAGCAACAAAAGATACACCTTCAAAGAAAGATCACCAGGAAAAACCCAAACAAAAACATCAGCATGACTGGATACTACAAAAATAAACAAGCTGTTCACCAGGAAGCCATCAAGGCAAGCAATCAAGTTCCTTCAGGACAAACTACCCTCTAAGACTGAAACTCAAAGGGAACACACAACAGGCATATAAGCTTGCTGGAGACCACACAGGTCTACTGGTGAGTGGAAGAGGGGAAAAGGCATCAATGAAGAAATGGGCTGAGTTCAACCACAGTCCATTGACTCCCAGTGACCTGGAAATGAGAGAAAGAAGAGGAAAGGTTGGTTTCCCCAAGGTGTGGTGAGACCTGGGGATACTTGAGTCCATAGAAGGGACATAGCCACATAGGGTTAGAGCTGAAAATGAAGCATCCTGCTGATATGAAGTAAGGGGATATGCACAAGAACACACAAACTTGCTGACAGTACTTATTTGATCTAGCCTCAATGACTTGATAATCAGAACTCGACTAGAGGAAGATAAAAAAAAAAAAATTTTTTTTTTGATAAAGGAAATGAGAGTAAACTGCTACAATTTGAAGAACCTGACCTATACTCAGAGAGGTAGTTACTTTAAATACCAACAGAGAGGGAAGGAGTCTTCACATCGATTATTAATGCTATCCCCTCTGTACACAGGGTAGGTAGGGATGGGCAACTTAGATATTGGCTACCTAAAGTGAGGGGGCAATAAAGGCATGAAGTGACTGGCTTACAAGTTTTCAAGAGGGAGTATAGTTTAAGAGTATGGGGGTGGAGGGAGGAGAAACAGTTCCCACTGAATAGTTTTCATCTTGTCTAGATGGGTCTGGTGAAAAGAGATGGGGATAAGATTCGTATGATTCAATAGTGAATAATTGGTATCATGACTAATTGCTACTGTCACATTTGTAAAGGTAGAAGTTTTAACAAAAACGGGGAAGTGGTTAATCTTACAGTCCAGAAACAGAGGATCCTAGGACCTTCAAGAGAGAAGAGCACAAGCAGAATATGGGACCTTATCCAAAGAAGTAGTGATGCCAGAGATGGAGGCAGAGATGGGAACATAGAGAGGGGGAGCAGCTGCGGACTCTAGATTCATGGGAAGAGAGGGTCGAAGAGCTGGTGGCCAGGAGGCAGTACTGCAGAATGTGCCTTTGGAGGTGTAAATTATGATATATGCCTGAGTGCTTTTTTTGTTTTGTTTTGTTGTAAAAAAAGCTGAAGTGAATAGAGAGAAATACTGTTAACTGATGGTACATGGAGGGGACTGCAATGAAACAAGGTGTATGATTTGTTGAATGTAAAACTGATGATCTGCCCTGTAAACTTTCACTCAATCTACAATAAAAACCTTAAAAAAACAAAAAAAAAAAACCCTAATAGAATCTAAATCTGTAAAATATACCAACATTGACAAATATGTACCCAAAATACTAGACAGAAATAGGATAATGGGGTACCTCCCTTTTCTAAGCAAGTGAACCCAGTCCTGAGGCAACCAAAATGTTTGATTAAGCAAACACATACTTTAAAACAAGGTATTATAAATATATTCAAAGACCTAAAGGGAAACACATTCAAATAATAAGAAGCAAATACAGCCTAAATGCATGAACAGATTCTGACTTAAGAGTTAAACAGAAACGGAAACAAAGAACCAAAAGGAAATTTCAGTACTGAAGGCACAATTTAATTAAATAAACTAAATATATAATTGTTCAACAGTATGAGTTGGCTTAATAGTAGATTACAGATGGAAAATAAAGAACACGAAGGTTAATGAAAATAATACAAACTCAGGAATTTAGAGTAAAAACATTCAAGAAAAGGAACAAAGTCTCAAGGACAATTGAGAAAATATTAAACAGTCTTAACATATTTTTAGGAGCCCCAGACTGAGAAACTAGAGGACAGAAAAAAAAACCCCACACATTTGAACAGTAAAAATATCCCAAATTTAGCTAAAAATATTTGTACACATAATTAAGAGGTTCAAGAAAGAAGGATAAATACAAAGAAAATCAAATACAGGTCACAATTAAACTGGTAAAAACCAAAGGTGAACAGGGCATCTTGAACACTGACAAGAAAAACGGCACATTAAATATAGAACAACAAAAGTAGGATGGTTGAGTTTCTTTAGAGACAATGAAGACCAATCAACAATTAAATGACATCTTTAAAATGCTATGAGACTTGAAAAGGACAGGCAACTTAGACACTGGCTATCTAAAATGAGGGGGCAATAAAGGCACGAGGTGACTGGCTTACAAGTTTTCAAGAAAGAGTTTAGTTTTAGTGTGTGGGGGGGAAGGTAGTGTCCCCACTGAATAGTTTTTATGTTGTCTAGATGGGTCTGGTGACAAGATATGGGGATAAGATTCTTATGATTCAATGTTGTTGTTGTCAGGTGCCATCAAGTCGGAACTGACTCATAGTGACCTCATGTACAGCAGAACGAAACAATGTCCGATCCTGGGCCAACCTCACTACCGCTGCCACACTTGAGTCCATCAATGATGCCACCTGGCCAATCCATCTCGTTAG
>NW_006408831.1:73841-75102 GCF_000296735.1 Chrysochloris asiatica
GCTTGGGTCAGGCGCACCTTAGTCCTCAAGCTGACATCTTTGCTCTTCAACACTTTAAAAAGTTCCTGTGCAGCACATTTGCCCAATGCAATACGTCATCTGCTCTCTTGACTGCTGCTTCCACAAGTGTTGATATTTGATCCAAGAAGAATGAAGTCCTTGACAACTTCAATGATTCAATAGTGAGTAACTATTATCATGACTAATTGCGACTGTCACAACTGTAAAGGTAGAAGTTTTGTAACAAAAATGGGGAGTAGTTAATCTTATAGTCCAGAAACAGGACCATAGGATCATCAAGAGAGAAGAGCATGAGCAGAATGTGGGATCCTATCCAGAGAAGTAGTGATACCAGAAATGGAAGCAGAGATGAGGACATGGAGAGAACAAGCAGCTGAGGACTCTAGACTTGTGTAAAGAGAAAGACTGAATGCTGGTGGCTAGGAGGCAGACTTGCAGAATGTACCCTTTGGTTGTATAAATTATTTTATATTCCTGAGTGTTTTGGTGTACATCCTCCACCCAACCCTGCTCCGCCTCCCAAAAAAAACAGATGGAACAGAAGCAAATACTGTTGAACAATGATATACGGAGGAGATTGTAATCACTGCAATCGAAGAGTGATGTAAAACCGATATTCTCTCATGTAAACTATCATTCAACTCACACAAAAAATTTTTAAAAATTGCTGAGAAATAAAAAATTATTTTGAATCAGAGTTCTATATTTTATATATCCTTCCAAAATGAAAAAATATCCTTAAAAAATTAGAAACACTGTTAGTTTCAAAATGAAAGTCACAAAACCTGTACTAAAAAAAAAGATGGGAAATAAGTAAATAGAATTACACTTTTATAAGTTGTTTAAGTGTAAAGTGTGAACTCAAAGGCAGGAATTGGGAAGAGACAGGGTGAGGATAAAGTGTGAAATGGTACAAAAGTGATCCTAAGTTGTTGTTGTTGTTGTTAGGTGCCATCGAGTCGGTACTGACCCATAGCGACCTTATACACAGCAGAACAAAACGCTGCACGATCCTGGGCCAAACTCACTACAATTGCCACACTTGAGTCCATCGATGCTGCCACTTGGCCAATCCATCTCGTTGGGGGTCTTCCTCTTTTTCTGACACTCCACCTTCCCAAAAATATCCTTCTCCAGTGATTGGTCTCTCCTGACAATATGTCCAAAGTATGAGAGACGAAGTTTGGCCATCTTGGCCTCTAAGGAGCACTCTGGCTGCACTTCTTCCAAAATGGATCTA
>NW_006408831.1:75517-126202 GCF_000296735.1 Chrysochloris asiatica
ACTTTAAGTAAGCAAAGTTGGATCATCTGCATATTGCAGGTTGTTAATGAGTCTTCCTCCAATCCTGATGCCACATTTTTCTTCATAGAACCCAGCTTCTTGGATGATTTGCTCAGCATACAGATTGAATAAGTATGGTGGAAGAATACAACCCTGTCGTACACCTTTCTTAATTTTAAAACATTCAGTGTTGCCATGTTCTGTTCAAAAAACTGTCTCTTGGTCCAGGTACAGATTCCTCATTAGCACAATTAAGTGTTCCAGAATACTCATACTTCGCAATGTTTGTACTTCATAACATGTCATGATCCACACAATTGAAAGCCTTTGCGTAGTCAAAAAAGCACAGGTAAACATCTTTCTGATAATCTCTGCTTTCAGCCAAGATCCATCAGACATCAGCAATGATACCCCTCATTCCACAGCGTCTTCTGAATCCAGCTTGAACCTCTGGAAGTTCTCTGTCAATGTATGATTGTACCCATTTCTGTATTACCTTTAGCAAAACTTTACTTGCATAGGATATCAAAGAGATAGTCCGATGATTTCCACATTCCATTGGGGTACCTGTCTTTGGAATGGGCACAAATATGGATCTCTTCCAATCAGTCGGCCAGATAGTTGTCTTCCAAATTTCTTGGAAGAGATAAGTGAGTGCCTCCTAGGCCACCTCACTTTCTTGAAAGATTTCAATTTTTATTTCATCTATTCCCAATGCCTTGTTATTTGCCAATTCCTTCACTGCAATTTCTTCCTTCAGTATCATTGGCTCTTGATCATATGCTACCTCTTGAAATGGCTGAACATTAACCATTTCCTTTTGGTACAGTGATTCTGTGTATTCCTTCTACTCTCTTTTTTTTAATGATTTATTGCAAATTATGTGATAGTTTACATGGGAAAACATTAGCTTTACATTCATCCTATCGTGTATCATTTCATTGCCATGGTTACAATGCCCTTCATGCATCATCACCCAACCAAAGGGTATACACTACAAGTCTGCCCCCCGGTCATCAGCACACAGCCCCTCTCCCACTCTGTGTCTAAAGTCCCCAGCTTTTCCATCTCTCCACGTCATCATCTCTGCCTCCATCTCAGGCATCACTACTTCTCTGGGTAGGGTCCTGTTCTCCGCTCTTCTCCCTTGATGGTCCCAGGGACTTCTGCTCCTAGACAGAAAAATTAATCACTCCCCTTTTCGCTACAAAACGTCTACATTT
This sequence comes from Chrysochloris asiatica, assembly GCF_000296735.1. Taxonomy (NCBI): domain Eukaryota; kingdom Metazoa; phylum Chordata; class Mammalia; order Afrosoricida; family Chrysochloridae; genus Chrysochloris; species Chrysochloris asiatica. Next base: position 76,741 of record NW_006408831.1, read on the forward strand.
CCAACCCTCACAATCAGTCCTGATAACTATTATTCACTATTGTATCACAAGAGACCTATCCGCATTTCATCAGCCCCGCCTAGACAGATTAGATAGTACTCAGTGGAGATTCTACCTTCCTCCACACCCTCTGGACCTTCCATCGTCTCTTGATGCTTTCTACATCATTCAATAGCTTGCCCAGTGAATCTTTCAATAATGAAAGTTGAGGCTTGAATTTTTTCTTCAGTTCCCCCAGCTTAAGAAATGCTGAGCATGTTCTTCCTTTTTGGTGTTCTGATTCCACATCTTTGCACATTTTGTTATAATATGTGGCTTTATCTTCTTGAGCTGATCTTTGAAATTTTATGTTCAGCTCTTGGACCTCCTCATGTCTTCCATTTGCTTTAGCATCTCTATGCTGGAGAGAATGTTTCACTGTCTCTTCTGACATCCATTTTGACCTTTTCCTACTTTCTTGTCTACTCAGTGACTTTCTGCTTTCTTCATTTATGATGTTCTTGATGTCATCCCACAACTCTATGGTCTTCGGTCTTTAGTATTTAATGTATCAAATCCATTCTTCAGATGATCTTTAAATTCAGCTGTGATATATTCAAGGTCATATGTTGGCTCTCGTTGACTTGTTTTCATTTTCTTCAGCTTCAGTTTGAATTTGCACATGAGTAATTGATGGTCTGTTTCCCAGTCTGCCCCTGGCTTTGTTTTCACTGATGATATGGAGCTTTTCCATTATCTCTTTCCACAGATGTAGTCAATTTGATTTCTGTGTGTTCTGTCAGGTGAGGTCCATGTGTATAGTCGTCTCTTATGCTGTCTAAAGGTATATGAAATGAACAAATCATAGGTTTTTCAGAATTCTATCATGCGTTCTCCAGCATCATTTCTATCACCAAGGCCATATTTTCCAACTACTGATTCTTCCTCTTTGCTTCCAACCTTTGCATTCCAATTACCACTGATGATCAATACATCTTACTGCATGTTTGATCAATTTCAGATTGAAGAATTTGTTAGAATTCTTCTATTTCATCCTCACTGGCTTTAATGGTTGGTGCATACATTTGAATAAGTCTTATTAATTGGGCTTCCTTGTAGGCGCATGGATACTATCCTATCACAGACAGCATTGTACCTCATGACTGATCTGGATATGTTCTTTTTGACAATGAATGCAACACCAGTCCTCTTCAATTTGTCATTCCCAGCATAGTAAACCATGTGGTTGTCAGATTCAAAATGGCCATTACCAGTCCAATTCAGCTCACTAATGCCTAAGATATGGATGTTTATGCATTCCATCACATTTTTGATAACTTCTAATTTTCCCAGATTCATACTTCGTACATTCCATGTTCCGATTGTCAAAGGATATTTACAGCTGATTCGCTTCATTTTGAATTGTGCCCCATCAGCAAATGAAGGTCCTATGGGCTTTTCTCTCATGGCTTTACTCCATTTGCATCATCATAGTCAACTCTACTTTGAGGATGCAGCTCTTCCCCGGTCACATTTTGAGTGCCTTCCAACCTGAGGGGCTCATTTCCCGGCACTACATCTGACAGTGCATCTCTGCTATTCCTAAGGTTTTCAGTGACTACATATTCGGAAGTAGTTTGTCACTCTTTTTTCCTAGTCTGTCTTTGTCTGGAAGCTCATCTGAAACCTGTCCACCATGGGTGACCCTGTGGGTATTTAAAATATTGGTGGCATAGCTTTCAGAATCACAGCAACTTACGAACCACCACAATATGACAAACTGACAGACTTGTGGTGACCCTAAGTAGATGTGATAAATTAGAATTGAACATTTTTAGCTCTACAGCAACATGTTAAAAAAAAAAAAGAGCTGGCATAGTAACACTTATGAAAATACCTTGCAGGGGATAAGGTCAGGGTTCATACACAAATGAAGAAGAAATGTTATTTGCATAAAAATGTGATATACAAATATATAAAAAGTGATACAGATATGAAAAGAAAAAAATAAAGATGAGTAATAAAAACAGCTGAGTAGTCTAAAATAAGGTATAAAAGATGTGAAGATGAGAGGGAGAAAAAATGGGAGAAAACTTTTACTTAAATATGATGAAAACATTAATCTACACATTCAGGATGCTCAAAGAACTTCCAGTAGGATAAATTCAAAATGAGCCAGACTAGATACATCACAATCCAATTGCCAAAGGCTAAAGAGGGCATCATGAAACCTGCAACAAAGAAGTAACGCATCACACACAAGGGATCCTCAGAATTAATAGCTGACTTCTCATCAGAAGCAAGGAAGACAGAAGACAATGAAATGACATATTCAATGTACTGAAAGTAAAAGACTACTGACCAGGATTTATATATCTAGCAAACATTTTTCAAAAAATGAAGGTGAGATGAAAACATTCACTAAAAACTAGAGAATTCACTGCTAGCAAACACTACAGGAAATACTCAAGTGAATTAAAAGGACGCCGTTGTGCTATGTAGAGTTGGTTCAGACTCATAGCAACCTTACATAGGGTTTCCAAGCAGCAACTAGTAGGTTTGAACCTCTGACCCTGAGGCTGGCAGTCCAGTGCTTGTTCTACAGCACCAAAGCAGGACTCCAAAACAGTATGCTGGGTTTGAAATGCAGCCCCCCTCCCCTGACCTTGTGGTAAATAGTGCAGTGCTTATCCTATAGCGCCACACCAGTCCAGACTCCTCAAAATAGTCTAATAGCTCCTAATTTATATGCAAGGAGTCCTGGTGTGGCGCTGTACAGGGTCATTATGAGTAAGAACTGACACTAACACCACCACTGAAATCCACATGAAGAAATAAAGATCATCAGTAAGGTAATTACATAGGTAAACGCACAGAACAGTATAAATGTATTTTTGTTAACTCTTTTTTTTTCCTCCCAAATGATTTAAATGACAACTGCATAAAGCAATGATTATAAGCCTGTGTGGATGTGTTGATGGATACATAAGGTATAAAGATGTTATCTGTACAATAACATCAATCAAATAAAGGGGGAGGTAATGAAGTTATAGAAGAGTAAAATGTTTACACATTACTGAAACTAAATTGACATTCATCTGTTATGGTGACTATTATCTTAAGGGCTAAGAAAATAATTTTAAGAGCATGAAATGGCAAGTGAATTCACATGGAGAATTAGAAAATATTTAACAAAACAAAGAGAGTAATGGAGGAACCGTGATGTCTTCAAATTGATTGAGACTCATGGCAAGCCCATGTGTGTTAAAGTAGAACTGTACTCAGTAGCGTTCTGAATGGATGGTTTTTTTTTTTTGGTAGTATTTGACGAGACCTTTCTTCTAAAGTACTTCAAAGATTCAAATCTCCAAGCTTTTGGTTAGCAGCCAAGCACATTAACCATTTGCACCACCCTGGAATCTTAGAACTAGGAAACAAATTAAGACCACAGAGCCATCTACCAGACTGGCACAGATTAAGAAGTTTGATAATACCACATCTAAACAGCATGTAGATCAAAGGGAAATTTTACATATTCTGGCAGCAGTGGAGATTGGCACAACCACTTAAGAAAAAAATTTAGCAGTACCTCCTAAAGCTGACCATTTACTTATCCATTGGCCCAAAAATTTAACTCCTGGATAAACTCTAAGCTTGTGCTCAATGTCACATACACATTTAAGAATGTCAATAGCATCACTGTTCATACTAGCAAAAGAAACAATTCAGATGCTTATCATCAGGAGAAAAATTGTCACACACTGACAAAATAAATCATTTCATAGCATTAACTCGATGGCAACTAATAATCACCAGAAGCACTGAAAATGAAGAAACTAGAGGAGGGGGGACAACATAACTAGTGAGGCAGGCACACCACAGAACGGTCAATCATTCAAAAACAAAAGGGCAGCATTTTCTTAAGGACCAAATTCAAAATGGTTGGGAAAGGAGGAATAGAAACAAGAATCACAGGAGGCGGTGGGATAAGTAATGCTCCACTGAGGAGATTGCCGTCACTGAAATGCAATGAAGTGTGTGATTTGTTGAATGTAAAACTGAAGATCTGCTCGGTAAACTTTCACTTTTTTTTTTTTTAATGAAGCTATAGTTACCCTACTATTACACACAACATGCCGAGCTCTTAGAGACATAATATTATATGAAAATAGTTACGTTTTATTTGACTACATGAAGAATAAGGAGCCCTGGTAGCATGTAGGTTAAGAGTTGGGCTAACTAAAAGGTCAGGTTTTCAAATCTACCAGTCACTCCACAGGAGAAATAGGAAGCTTTCCGCTCCTGGAAAGATTTTCAGCCTGGGAAACCCTATACAGGGTGGCTGTGAGTCAGAACTGACTCCATGGCCCACTTCTATAAATATCCCAAATAAGCATAAATAAGCAATCTATTGTTTTGTCATATGCATACACAGATTTAAAAAAATTAAACAAGGGAATGATAAACACAGTACTCAGACAAATAGAGTCATTCTTAAGGAGAGAAGGAAAGGGGTGTAAGTAGATTCAAACATTGGTCATGTCCTAATTTTAGGTCTGGGTAATAATTTTACATTAAGTTTGTGGTACTATTTGTGGTACTTATGTAAAGAGTTTATATAAGTACCAAATCCATTTTTAAAAGGTAATAGAAAACAAAGAACAACAAGAAAAGGTAATAGAAAACAACTTTATATTTAAACAATCTTAAACATGAAACTCATACCTTCAACTATGCTGGACTTAGCAAGAAATCCTAAAGATGTTTTTAGAGCTCCATTGAATACCACAAAACTTGCACCTGTCACTGATAAAACAAAAAACAAAAAAACCTCCAATTATTTATATTTTAACCTGCCATTTTATATTTGTTAAATGCATATTGTAGAGCATGGCACATTTTAAGTACTCAATAAATGACATATCCACACTATTTACATTAGAAAACGAACCAAAAAATAAAGGACACAAAATTAAGATAAAATGCTGTATGTTGTTGTTAAGTGCTGTTTGAGTTGCAACCCGAAGAGCAGTTAGTGGATCTGAACTGCTGACTTTGTGGTTCAAACTGACCTTTGGTCCAGTGCTTTATCCCACAGCACCACACCAGTGCAGCAGAAATTGCAAAAAGCATATTGCCTTATCTCTATCAACTCAGCAAAGAAATCATTTATATGAAATGTTATCTGCCACTCTCTGGAAGAAAGATGGAAGTTTTCTGCTCGTGTAAAGACCTACAGTCTTGGAAAGCCTATAATAGCTCATCATGAGTTGGAACCGACTTTACGACACTAACAATAATCTAATAATTGTACTAAAATGTTTGAGGCTATGTCAGCGAGGGTATGGGAAATCAAATATCCACTACTGGTGAGAATGTAAATCAGAACAATTTCTATTAAAGACAACAAGATCACATCTTGATAATAAAATTACAAATAACATATATCCTTTGATATAACAATTCGACTTCTGGGAATTTATTGTAGTCTCACAAGTGTAGAAAATGCCACAGTACATTTTAATAAACATCCTGTAATGAACAATTAAAAGGATATACACATAAAAAAAAGATCATGCACATCATTATAAAATGGAAAATTCTGTGGAATAAACAAGCTCTTTAAATACTACTGTTGTGTGCCATCGAGTTGATTCTGATTCATAGTGACCCTACATGACAAGAGAAGAGTTGCCCTATAGTACTCTCTAAGCTGTTATTCTTTATGGGAGCAGATCAATAGGTTTTTTCTCCTCAAAGCCTCTGGTAGGTTCAAACTACTGACCTTTTGATTAGCAGCTCAGCACTTAACCACTGTGCTACCAGGGCTCCTTCCTAAACTTTATAGGCTAACAGAGAAAAATCTCCAAGGTGCATTAACTACAAAAAAAGTAACATGGTACAGAATACAATGTTACGGCTTTTTTCAAAAGTCAAAAGACAGACATTTTCTCTCTGTGTATGGATTTGCATGAATCTACAAACCAGCAAAAATGCTCCTGAAAGGTTTGATAATACCCCATGGACACACTGTTGTTAAGTGTTACCGAGTCAGTTCCGACCCATAGTGACCCTGTATAGGGTTTCCAAGGAGCAGCTGGTGAGCTTAAACCACCCACCTTGCAGTTCAAACGCTTTACAGTCTAATGCATTAGCTCACAGTGCCACACCAGGAAGATATCAAAATGAACACAGTCTTCCAAGTCTACTGTAACCCAAGAGAATAACACAAATAAAAGGAATACTTTAATTTACTGCTGTTGTTAAGTGCCATCGAGTCGGTTCTGACTCATACTAACCCTGTATAGGGTTTCTGAGGAGTGGCTGATGATTTTGAACCACAGACCCTGTGATTCAACCTGACCTTGCAGTCTAGTGCTTTATTCCACAGCGCCACACCAATGTAGCAGAAAATTTAAAAACATACTGTCTTACCATTATCAATTCAGCAAAGAAATTGTATATATGAGATATGTATGCATAAATGCGTGTGTGTATGTGTATGTATGGAGTCCTGGTGTAGCACTGCCAGTTAATGTGCTAGACTGTAAGGTCAATTTGAAATCAAAGATCAGTAGTTCAAGCTCACCAACCGCTCCTCAGAAACCATATACAGGGTTTCTGAGTCAGAAACGACTCTTAACAGCAACATGTATATATACAAATACACACACATATTGTTGTTGTTAGGTGCCATTGAAGTCAGTTCCAACTCATAGCAACCTTATGTACAATAGAACAAAACACTGCCTGATCCGGCACCATCCTCATAAATGTTGTTATGTTTGAATCCATCGTTGTAGCCATGTGCCAATCTATCTCCTTGACGGTCTATCTTTTTTGCTGACTACTAATCATGATGATACACAGATAAATTATACATATTTTTCCTGTTGAAAGAATGATAATAATGGTGTTTTTATAAATTAGCATGAGGAACCATAACTCTCACCTTTCCTAGGATGGCCAGTTGCACTGTTGGCCTGTGTTTGATATACTCCATCATTCTGTACACAGACTAGATGAGAATCTGCTTCTGTACTAAAGCTAGCTCCAATGCTAATGACATGCTCATTAGAAGAATTTATTACTTTCATTACCTGGGAGGGAAAACACTCATTTAGAAACACTATTAACATTTTATGCCTTTCTTGACTACAATAATTCAAAGTGTCATATTCTGGATCTGCTTCATAATCATTAAATTTTGTCTGGAGACCTCCCTGAAATGTGGCATACACAGATGTTTAAAAATAAAACAGTAAGAAAAAAAAATGCCAAAAAAAACCACCCCCAAACAGTAAGCAAGACCCTTATCAGGAAATTCTAAACTTTCTAAAGTAATGGTTGTTTCAATCTATTACATTATTAGTCTGATTATAAATAAAAATTAATTTGACACAGTTTTAAGGAAATCTAATGTTTAATAACTACTTTCAAAATTAAAAAAGCAATTATACTTACATCACTATACTTTTTCCGAGGTATTTTTATGCAGCTTTTGCCCATTTCCATATGAATCAATAGTTGATCTATATTATGCAAGGTATACTGGTAATTTCGAAGGTCCTACATAAAACAATTACATTTCCATGAAGTTTAAACTATTATCCATGAGCAGTTACCCATTTATTAAACCATTTTTTTAAAAGTGAATATACAATCAAAATTCCATCAATAAAGTCAGTATCAACTTAAGAAAACCAACTAATTCTTCTAGCTACTCCACATCAGTTACAAAAAGTACTATTCTTATAAAGAATAACATTCCCAGGAAGAATTTGATAGTTAACACTTCTTTATAGCTGCAGATCTTCCAAAATACAAAAGCTCTTCAAACTGAACTTTTATAACTGAAATACTTTTCTGTGCCTTAATTAACTAGTGCTGTCCTAACAGAAATACCATCTGTCTTAGTTAGCTACACTGCTATAAAAGGAATACACCAATGGGTGGCTTTAAGAAATAGAAATTTATTCTGAGTTTGCTGTTGTTGTTGCTAGCTACCATTAACTCATAGCAACTCTAGGTACAACAGAACGAAACACTGCCCGGTTCTGTGCCATTCTCATAACTTGCCATTTTTGACCCCAAAATGTCAATCCTTCTCATTGAGGGAATCTACCGCATACGACCTTTTTAAAGTGTTCAAGAGCAAAGATGTCAGTTTGAGGACTAAGGTGCACCTGACCCAAGTCATGATGTTTTCAATAATCTCATATGCATGCGAAAGTTGGACAGTGAGTAAGGAAGACAGTATAACTGATGCATTTGAGTTATGGCATTGGGAGAGAGAGAATACTGAAAGTCCCATGGACTGCCAAAAGAACATATAGTGTTGGAAGAAGTACAACCAGAATGCTCCTTGGAAGCCAGGATGGTCAAACTTCATTCTCATACTTTGGACATATTAGCAGGAGGGACCAGTTCCTGGAGAATGACCTCATACTTAGTAAAGTGAAGGGTCAGAAAAAATAGGAAAGACCCTAACGAGATGGATTGGCAAAGTGGCAGCAGCAATGGGCAAAGCATAGCAATGATAGTGAGGTTGACACAGGACCAGTCAGTGTTTTGTTCTATTGTGCAGAGGGCTGCTATGAGTTGGTATTGACTCGACGGCACCTAACACCAACCAACTACTACTATTTTTCCAAGCACAATGTCCTTTTCCAGGGATTGGTGCCTGCTGATAACGTGTCTGAAGTATGTGTGATAAAGTCTTGCCATCCTCACCTTTAAGTAACCTTCTGGCTGTACTTACAAAGTATTTATTCATTCTTCTGACAACCTATGGTATATATAATGCCCTCTGCCAACACCACAAGTCAAATCCATCAATTCTTCTTTGGACTTTGCATGCACATGAGACAGCAAAAATACTGCAGCTTGTGGTCAGGCATACCTTAGTTCTCCAAGTGGCATCTTTGCTTTTAACACTTTAAAGAGGTCTTTGGCAGCAGATTTATCAGTGCAATACACACTTTTATTTCTGCACTGCTGCTTTCAAGACATTAGTGGAGATACAAGTAAAATGAAATCCATGACAAACTCAATCTTTTCTCCATTTATGCTTCCTATTGGTCCAGTTGCAGGATTTTTTTCTGAATGTTGATGTGTAATCTTTAATCTAGTGAATTATTTAATTTCGAGTCCTGGTGTGACACTATAGGATAAGCACTGGACTGGTAACCACAGGGTTGGTGATTCAAACCTTAGAGACCCTACACAGAGTCACTGTGAGTTGGCACAGACTCAATTTCACTTAACACTTAACAAGAAGTCTTTAATGCTTCAACTGGTTTTTAAACTTTCAGCAAGAAGGCAGTGTAATCTGCATATCACAAGTTGTTAATGAGTCTTCTGTCAATCCTGATCCTTTGTTCTTCATTAGTCCAACTTCTTGGATTATTTTCTTAACATACAGACTGAATAAGCCTGGTAAAAAATAATACAAGCCTAATCTACAGCTTTTCTGATTTTATATCATGCAGTATACCCCCTTGTTCTGTTCAAATGACTGCCTCCTGGTCTATGTACATGTTCCATATGTGCACAAGAAAGTGCTCCGGAGTTCCCATTCTTCATAATGTCATAAAAATTTGTTATGATCCACACAATCAAATATTTTTGCATAGTCAATGAGACAGAGGCAAAGATCTTTCTGATATTCTCTACTTTAGCGAAGATCCATTTGACATCAACAATGATATCCCTCATCCCAAGTCCTCTTTTGAATTCAGCTTGACTTTCCAGCAGTTCCCTGTCACTGTACTACTTGACTATATCTTCAGCAAAATTTTACTAGTGTGTGATATTAGTGATATTGTTTGATTATTTCTGCATTCTGTTAGATCACCTTTCTTTTAGAATGGGCACAAATATGATCTCTTCTAGATGGATGGCCAGTTGCTGTCTTCTAAAGTTCTTGACAAGGTGAGTGAGTACCTCCAGTACTGCATCCATTTGTTGAAATATTTAAATTCTGTCAATTCCTGAAGCCTTGGTTTTTTCCAATGCCTTCAGTGCAGCTTGGACTTCTTTCTTCAGTACTTGATCATATGCTACTTCCTGAAATGGCTGAACATCAACTAACTCTTTGTGGTATAGTGACACTATATATATATTCAATAAGGTCACATGAACAGGTTCCAGGTAGACATGAATGTTGGGGCTGCTGGATCTGGAAGAAAGCCCTTTTCTCTTTCAGCTTCTACTTCTGGGTCATCTTCATGTGTCTTGGTATCTCTCTCCCCTCAAATCTGCTCTGCTCACTTTATGTAACTTACTTCATATCTCAAAAGATAGTGACTCATACACTAATTCTTCCTCACTAGCATAACAAAGACAACCCATTCCCTAGTGGAATTATAGCCACAGGCATGTTTAACATACATATTTTTGGAAGGAAAATACCAAATTACAGTATGTAGAGATGTAACGAAACCTTGGACATAATCGAATGCAACTCATTCGAATACAAATGAAGAAACTAAGGACATAGTTTCCTCGAAATCATAAAACTGACTGTAGTAATACTTTTTCAAAATTTCAGCAACTGTTTGGGGGTCTCACATTATCTAAATATTAAGTACTGCAGCAGAACTGATATTAGCCTGGCACCTATAAATTGTTATTGTTAGCTGTCATCAAGTCAGTCCTCAGCTGATGGCAATCTCATGCACAATATGGTTGAACCACTGTGATCCACAGGGTTTTCATGGGCTGATTTTCAGAAGTACATCACCGGTCTTTCCATCTTAGTCTGAAAGTTCCACTGAAACCCGTTCCGCATTATACCACCATGAAGCCTTCAATGATAGATGGTGGCTATAATTGAGATGCACTGACCAGGAATCGAATTCAGGTCTGCCCATGGAAGGTAAGAATTCTACTTCTGACCCACCCCTGTCCTCTTGCATATAAATTACGGTTATTAAGTACCATCAAGTCGTTATCAACTCATAGTGACCCTGTATAGGGTTTCCCAAGAGTGGTTGCTGGGTTTGAACTGTTGACCTTGTGGCTAGCAGTCCAGTGTTTATCCTACAGCACCACACCAGGATTCCTTGCACATGATTAGCAGTTATTATATTCTGAAAAGCAGTATGTCAATTACTCACAACAAGTAAGTTCATAATCGTGTGTCCTATTTCTCCAAAAAGAGGTTTTCGGCCTCTGATACTTGTTAGAGGAGCAGGATACGCTATTATAAGAAAGGAAAACTGGTTATTGACAACAATAACCAAAAAAATATTGAATTTAGCACCTTTAAGTCCCATTTTTCAAACAAACCAAACAACTCAATATGAAACACCCATCATCAACTGCATATACACTGATCCAGAAATTAACCTTTACTGTGCATCTCTTAGATAGTACACTGAACTGGGAAGTTTATATTTACTTATTTCAACCCTACAGATCCCAATGAAGTAGGACTACACCTGCTTTACAGGTGAGAAAGTTGAGACACAGAGATTAATATTCAATTGTGCTGATTCATGGATGGTAGTAAACTTTTACAGTTTTTGGATCGACAAAGGACATATATAGAATAACAGAAGTTCACACAGAAAAGGGGAAGGAACATGGTACCTTCCACCAAAGTACCTTTTTCTTTGCTGTTGTTAGGTGTCCCTGAGTGGATTCCAACTCACGGTAACCCCCATGTGACAGAGCAGCACTGGCCCATTGGACTGTCTATACTGGAACTTTTATGGGAGCAGACTGTCAGGTCTTTAGTCTGTAGAATCACTGGGTAGGTCTGAATCACAAGACTCTTTGTTAGCAGCCAAATACTTAACCACTGTACCACTAGGGCCACTTCCTTTTTCTTTCTTTATGACAGTATAAATGGTGGTGGTGGCTAAGTGCCATCAAACTGGCTCCAATTTATGGCAACCCTGCATAGGGTTTCCAAGGCTATAAATCTTTATGGAAGCAGAAGCCTAATCTTTCTCCGACGGAGCGGCTGGGAGATTCAAACCACTGACCTTGAGTGGTTAGCAGCCCAGTCTGCTATCAGGACTCCATGTTGTTAAGTGCTCTTTGGGCAGTACAAATACGGCACACCAAATAGGAAAGAAAACCTCGCAGGCAACGCAGCAGGGCGTCTCAAGGAAAATGTGAAGCATGTAAGGCTACACTGTTTCTATGATGATAAAAGGCAGACACATTTCACACTGTTCTTGGTTTAGGTCATAATCAAATTAACCGTTCTAATACCTATTATACAATTACACCTTCTAAACTTTCTAAGGGAGTCCTGGTGTGGTGCTGTAGGTTAATGCACTGGACTGTAAAATCACTCCGAACTGCAAGGTAGATGGTTTAAGCTCACCAGCTGCTCCTTGGAACCCTATGCAGGGTTGCTATGGGTCAGAACCAACTCTACAGCACTTAACAACAACAAACTTTCTGAGAAAACTTCATACAACTATTTAAAGACTTGATACAGAGCAACATATTCTTGCTATGTAAAATTATTTTGGATACTGGTGCTATTTTAGATATTTTGTAATTCTAAAAAGTGCAAGTTAGGGTCTAGAATGTGAAAGAAATGAGAGTTAAAAGAAATTAAAATGATAGAAGAAAATGATTAGGGTAAACAACAACTTTATCTCCTCCTTATATTAATAAGGGTGTGCCCTCTGCAACCTGAGAGAGGTAATTTTATTTAAGACATTATTATTAACATGTTACAGAATTTAGAGTGACATATTGTCAGATTTACAAAGGGACTCATAGTCACGTAATCCAACATTTAAAGCTACTTTAAATAAGCAGTCTCAACATAAAAAAGGAGATAATGCTCATTCTGAAATGACTAATTTGATCCAGTTATTTTCCAACTAATCTTGGGACTCATCCCGTTTGTTATTGCTATTATCTGCTGCCCACGGCCACTGAGTTACTTCCAACCCTTAAGAGTTCCTGACACTGTAAATCTTTATAGAAGCAGACAGCTTCATCTGTCCTCTTGGAGTAATTAGATTTGAACCACGGACCTGGAGGTTAGCAGTCAAATGCTTAATCCACCAGACCACCTGGACTCCTTCTCAAATGGCACAGACATTAGTAATACCAAAGTACTAGTCTGCTTAAGAGCGCTGGTAGTGTACTGGGTTATGAGTTGGACTGGTAACTGCACGGTCACTAGTTTCAATCTACCATTTGCTTTGTAGAAGAAAGATGAGGCTCTCCGCTCCTGTAAATATTTACAGCCTCAGAAACCCTATGCAGGGTCATTAGGAGTCGGACCGACTCTACAGCACGTAACCACCACCAGCAGTCTATCCAAAATTCAGCAGAACACAGAGATTTCAGAAAACAGCTGAGATCAGCTAGCGTCCATGTATAACTGGCTCTCTGCCCTTATAAACATGAGCCTAGCATAGTCACATGAATGCAACCCCTGTGATCTTTTGAGAAGTCCCTCATAATGCTCCGTAGTTTTCCACTTTGAGGACAACAGATTTCCCAAAAGTGACACTGCCCAAAATACTGGTCAAATTTTCAGATGATATACTTCGTAATGATTTAAGAGTAGCTAGGACTCTTGGTGTAGTGCTATAGGATCAGCACTGGACTGCGAATCACAAGGCTGGCAGTTCAAACCCACAAGCTGCTCCTTGGAAACTCTGTACAGGGTCACCATGAGTTGGAATCGACTCAGTGGCACTCAGCAAGAAAAACAAGTATAGGATACGCACTGGACTGCAAAGTCGGTTTGAACTGTAAATCAAAAGTTCAAATCCACCAACCATTCCTCAGAAACCCTACACAGGGTTGCTATGAGTTGGAACTGAATCGATGGCACTTAACAACAAAGTATATCACTCTAACCTTCCATAAAACAGCCTTCACATATTAATATCAGATACAAAAATACTAGACTGAATTGACTCAGGGTGAAATTTCTTAACTTGAATAGTTTGATTCACATAGCACATAGCCTGAGATGAAAGTTGGATTTTGCTACTTTTTACACAACTTAATAACGTCATGTATTTAAATCCTTTAAATGCTAAAGACCCTCCTAAAATCAGAACTTACTAAAATTTGCCAAACAGAGGAACTTATAGTTCTCTTTCACTGAATTTGTCCATTTTGAAATAGTACTGTTCACTTTTCTAATTTTACTACATTTAACTTTCTTCTAGGAAAACACTTACTAAATTATATTAAAATCAAATGCCAAAAATTTCATTAGATGTAATGAAATGTATGTACTTCATATGCAATAACTATTTCCTGAAAAGAGTCAGGGATACAGAAATGGTGGGAATTCACAAAAGTTTAACACTCAAAATGACTTAAGACTTACTTAGAAATAACCACACATATAAACTGGACCATTATTTCGTAGTAGCTTTATAATCTTTGCTCTTGTCAAAAAAGAGATACGTAAACACACACACATATTCATATGTAAGCAATATTGTCTATATCACTTCTGGGTGATAAAAATGAGAATAAGGAACTTAGAAAAGATAAGAGCCATAATTATTAAATATTTCCTTTCCTAAAAAGGAGTTCTGGTAGCATAGTGGTTACGAATCAGGCTGTGAACCGCAAGGTCAGCAGTTCAAAACAACCAGCTGTTCCATGGGAGAAAGATGAGGCTCTCTGCTCCCGTAAAGATTTACAACCTCGGAAACCCTGTACAGGGTCGCTACAGGGTCGCTATGAGTCGGAACCGACTCCACAGCACACAGCCACCACCAACAAAAACAGCTAACTCTTGATAACCAAATATCCAAAAATCCTTTATCTTTATCTTTATGATAGAGACATATTAAGCGTGACACTGATTTACCTTAATGTGTGAAGTTGTTTAGTGTCGTAGAGTCAGTTCTGCTCACAGCGACTCTGTATAAAGTTTCCTAGGAGCAGCTGGTGAGTCTGAACTGCTGACTTAGTGGTTAGCAGTCCAGTGCTTATCCTACAGAGCCATAAAAAATGAAGTCCCTATAGTACAGGCTTTCAGAAATCTATTAGCAAAATACAATACGGTCAAAGTTTCCTGTTTCATTTTTAAAAAAAGAAAAAGCTAAGTTAATATAATATCTGTATAAGTTTTAGGGCATACAAAGTTTGTGTAGACTAGTTTGACAGTAAAAGAGGGTTGGTATGGAACTTTAAAAGTATACAGGACAATTGTAAAATAGACATTTGTGTGTGATAGAAATGAATATTGGGAATTATGATTACAGAAAGCTTTTAAGCCCTTCTTCAATTAAGCCTATAACTGACTGGATTTGCTAAAACATGAGTTAGAATTTACCCAAGGAAACAGGCTTCTTGCTAAACCTTTGTAGAGTATGGGGCCTTATGTGGAATCCTGAGCCCCTCTCAAAACATGCAGACCAACCTAGAACTGCTGACAGAACAGAAGATTCTTATTGTAGAAAGACCTACAGAAAAAAGCAGACTGTTTGACTGTTTGAATATCAAGTAAGCTGTTTGCTTCGGAGGGATCAAAACAAGAAAAGTCAGCCCATCAGGGAAAACCCACTTCTAGGATTGAAAAACGGAACCAACAAGCAATCTAGTATACTTGCTGGTGACCACTTAGGTCTGTTTTTAGGTGGAAGTAGGTGAAACCCATCGGTGATGACATGGACTGAACTTGGCCATGTTCCATTGATACCCATTAACCTTGAGATGAGAGACAGAAGAGAAGTGCTAGCTGATCTAAGTTTAGGGAGATGTATGAACTCCTGAGCCCATGGCACTGACCTAGCCCCTGGAGCTAGGGCTGAGAGTGAAGCAGCCAGCTGGTCTGAAGTGCAGGGAGGTGTGTGTGAATTCCCAAACTTGCAGCTAGTTCTCATTTGACCTAGCTTGGATGGCTAGCTGACCAGAACTTGGCCAGATGAAGATAAAGATGTTTACTACTGTCAGCAAGTATACATTTCTTCAATTTGATGAAATGAACTTTTGCTTATGGATGCAGTTGCTCAAAATTCCAACTGGAATGGAAGGATTTGTATCAAGAACAAGCTTCTTTCCTCAGTGTACTGGGTTGATGTTGTGGCTGTTGTTAAGTGCCGTAAAGTTGATCACTGGGTTGATAGAGATGAGCAATTCAGACATTGGTTATCAAAAATGGGGAGGGGGGAGGCTATACAGATATGAAGTGGCTGACTTACAAGCTTTCATGAGTATGCTTAGTTTCAGAATGAGGAGGGTAAGACAGAATCACCACTGAATAGCTTTCTTTCTCAGATGGATCTGGTGAAAGGAGATAGAGGATGACAGTAATAGGATTTTATGATTCAAGTATAAGGAACTGTTAGTAAGATTATTTGCAATTGTCAAAACTGTAATTGTAGAAGACGTATAATAACTAAAGGGTGGCGGGTGGTAGCTGATCATTCATTTCAGGACCATCAAGGAAGAACATGACTGGAGTGTGAAATCCCCACCTAGAAACGTGATGACAACAAGCTGGTAGCATGGAAAGACAGAGTAGCTGTGGGCTTTAGGCCCATGGACTAAGACTTTGTGCCTCTGGGCAGGAGGTTGGCTTACAAAATGAGCCCTTTGGACCCTTACATGAATATATGTTTGTTTGTATGGTGTAAAAAAATAAATAAGGAGGTCTTATGCAGCAGCAAAAAAAAAAAAAAAAAAAGTATATAATAACAATTGGTTGGTTGGTTATGTGCCATGGAGTCGGTTCTAACTCACAGTGACCCTGCACAAGGTTTCTGAGACTGTAAACCTATACAGGAGCAGAAAGCCTCATCTTTTTCCCATGGGACAGCTGGTAGTTAGCAGTCCAATTCGTAACCACTATGCTACCAGAGGGCCTCATAGTAGTCCTATTACTTCATTCAAAAACTGATTTTAAGGAATTACCTAATATTTTTTATTTTATATTCAGTATTTTTGAACCTATGTAATTTAGCTCATCATTCTAAAACTTACCTTTATATTCTGCACCCAATCTCAACATTAAACGCATAGGAAAAACCTTTGCCCAGGGAATCTCTAGCTTCTGGATAAGAATTCCACAAAGAAATGGACTACTTGGTAATGGGAGGTCATCAAGCTTCTGAAAAGTAGGTGTAATAAACAGGAATCCTCCATGATCTTTGCTATTGAGAAAACTCTCAGTAAAGGTAATATTGTCCAAATTTTCTATGTATTTTCCTAGAAACAAAATAATAAAAATCTTTTATTATTGTTTTAAAGAAGCACTTTAGTTTGCATACTCCATTACAAATCCCTTAAGTATAAGGCATTCTTTTTCCTTCTTATTTCCACTCTTGAAGAAGAATCTATGGATTACTTCTGTGCACAAAAACTGGATATTCATGGAGAATGGATTGTCAGCTAACACTGAAAAATTTTCTAGCCTTTAGGTACTTAACATTTTTCATCATATGGCTTGGTCAATCAAAAAATTATACCACATCCCCAATCTTACACAGACAGTAAAAAGAAATTATATAAACTTAAAAAGTAACATTTCCATTTTTCAATAAAAAAAAAAACAACTCTATGTAAAGGCACTAATTACACAAAATGCTATACTAAGTAACTGGAAATGATAATTAAGCTCTTTTAAGAAATCAGCAATATTGTAACAAAATCAACCTTAGTATAGTTACTACAGCCAAAAGCATTTCCAATTTATCCATTCATTCCCTAATATGAACAGTTCAAAATAAAATGCTATACCTTTTAGAGCATCCTTATATATGGTGATAAATAGTTTGAAGATGTCCTTAGGAAAAGTATCTTCATTTGGCAAACATAATAATAGAATAATAATTTCTGCCTGTCCCAAGCCATGCAATCCATTGGTTGAGAAGTACCAATATTTGTCTGAGGAATCTTAAGTGATAAAACATACAACTATAAATATCAACTTATATTAACCAAAAAAACACTAAAATAATTTTCCTTTGCATGAAAGCACAACTTATCAAATTCCTACTTTTCCAGAGTTCTATTCACAAAAACTTTAAGTTGAACTGTATAAGATTAATGTTAAAAAAAAAAAAAAAGGAAAGGATTATTTTGAGGTGTCAGTAAGTACCACTTAATTAAAGATGCACTTATGCGCTAATGTGTGGTAGAGAAGAATTAGGTTAGGTTCAAAGAGAACAAAAAGTCAAAGGATACTAAGCTCTATTACTGAGGATTATTTATTTACTTCCTGACTTTTAGTTAGGTTATGTCATATATTTTAACACTGTCATTGCTGCTAAATCAGAATTCCTGTTTATTCAATTGTCAAATTTAAATTTATCTAAAAACAGTAACAGATTAGTCAATTGTGTCATGAGTATAAAATAAAATTCCACTATAAGTCTAGGACCTTAACCTAGAATTGACTGAGAGACGGCATTAAAAATCTAAAAGCTGGTATTTCACGTCCCAATGTATATAAATTTGCAACATTTATTTATATTTACATCTACCTGAAAAACCAGTAACTAAAGTTGCTTCTTGTCTCTGCTGTCTGTCCAAATCCAATTTAAAGATGTAATTCTGAAATCCTTCTTACCAATTAAAGAAAAAAAGATAATCATTACTTACAAAACACTAATTTGACATTCACGAGTAGATTAGCATTTAGGACAAATGTAACAGGACGAAATCCTTCGCCTTCAAGAAGCAAAATAATCTGTTCATGAGATGGATGGTCTTCTATTACAGGAACTAAATAATGAAGATAACATACTAATTATGATAAATATAACTTATAAAGAAAAAGTGTTAAGTACACTTACAATGAAAAAACAAATTTATAAATCCACCAATCCCTGGCTAAATTTTAAAAACAAACAAAGTTCATAAACTCAATTGACACCCTGGACAATTGGCATATACTTATTTTTACTCTATCTGTATAAAAATAATTTATACTGTAATACACATAAAACCAAAAACCAAACCGGCTGCTGTCAAGTCGATTGTGACTGAGAGTGACCTGACAGGATAGAGTAAAACCGCCTTGGAAGGCTTCCAGAGCTTCAGTCTATGGCAGCAGACTGCCACATCTTTCTCCTGTGGAGCAGCTGTTGAGTTTGAACTGCTGACCATTTAGCTAAGTCAAACTCTTAGCCACTGCACCACAAGGCTCATATTAAACCAACAAAATTTATGAGCACATTCTTTTTTTTGTTAAATAACTGCTTTCCTACCTGATCCAATTTCTCCAGATGGGACCAGAAGTGGTGGCAAGTTGTCCTCCTCATCATTAGGTAGAAGACTAATCTTATTGGAAACATACTTGTCAATACCACACAATAATTTATAATCTGAACTGCTGCCAATGGGTAAATTGTTGTTCACTACACCACCACCAACAGGACTAGATGGTTGCTTAATTTCTGCGAAAACATCATCTTCTAGCACAAAAGAACCAGAAGGAGGTAACTCTTCACTTCCTGTGTTTATAGGCAGTTTTTCCTTAGATGGATCCTGACAAATAGGATTTTGAACAATCTCATTTCTTGTAGAATCTTCTATCTCATTTGATTGTTCCACTGTAGAAGAATGGGCATAATCCTCTGTATTTACCATCTATAAAGTATAAATTTAAAAAAAATTAAAAATCATTTCCTATTTTGTTCAACTGTGAAATCTTGATCAAGAAAACCATACATACCTTTTAAATAAAAGTAAATAAAAACCAAAATGGGTTCAGAAAGTGTTTTAATGTACCATTTCCCAAGAAAAAGTTTACTTTCACTTCAGAAGAACAAGGTATTTTAGTTTTACAAGATGCTTGGGGAGGTATTAATGACTTTGAACTTATACACTGAAAAAATGAGGCAAGAAAATTTTCAGGATCTTGTACTGTATCATACAATATGCAAGGCAAGCTTAGTTCAATCCAAGGCTCTCTTTATGATAGTCAAAAAAGTCTGGGCAGGAAGCGGTACAGGGGGAGTAGTCAAGAGGCAGAGTGGTGGATATATTCCATAGTAGTAGCCACCTGGAATAAACTCCACATCAAGTCTGCGTCAATACAATTCCTTTCTTTTAGACTGGTCAAACCTGAATCAGCACTATATGAAAACCACTGTATGAACTCAAATAATATTTACTAACCTGTTTTGCACTTTCATTTTGCTAAAATATCAAGCCCTCAATCAACACAGGCCCTGGCTAGGAAACATGCCTTCAGTAATTATGGCTATTTGTAAAATCTAAAATCTCACTCATGAGTGCTTACTGACAAACAGCATTCAATTCTTTGGAATGCAAATTCCAATAGAGTAGGTACTTACACATCTTGTCTATTGTTATATACCTCAGCTCAACCAAGTGACTAACACAGACTGGGTATTCAATAAATGTTTTATGAATGAAAACATTGCTGATTCATGTATTCATTAATACTTGCCACTATGAGTATTTTGGTACATTATAATCAGAGTTTTTAGTGGACTGTGATCTTCCATTTTAACACCTAGCACATTTGTGTAAAGGCATACACAAAATGCCATCATCAGATAGATACTTCCCTGAATTTATAAAAATCACTAAACAAAAACATCTCAAATCCCAATTCCATTACCCTATCCCAATGGTTCTCAGAATGTGGTCTGGGGGCCCCTGGGTTCTCCAAGACACGTTCAGAGAGTCACTGAGAACTGTGGAACTTCTTTATAATTTAACCAAAACACATCACAAGGCTGAAGGTAGATGCAGATGTGAGACTCCATCTGTCTTTTATTAATCTAGACACTAAAGATACCAGTAAATATGTAAAACAATGCCACTGTTCTCACCAAGCTCCTTTGTTTTGAAAATTTTTATTTTTCATAAAAATTATATTTCTATTAACAATAATGAATTTACTTCATTTAAATTTTTTTTCTCAATTTTAAGTTAAATACAGCAATTAGCAATAGGTGGTGTTATCAAGTGTCAAGTTGGTTCCAACTCATAGCGACTGTGTTTTTGGTTTGGACCACCAACTGTGTAGTTAGCAGTCCAGTGCTTATCCTACAGTGCCACACCAGGACCCCTTTCACTAGATATATTTCACATAATCTACAGTTTTTGATTGCTCTAAGTTTGAAGAGAATAAAGGGCTCCTGAGACCCAAATGTTTGAGAACCACTGCCTTAAACTGACATTAAACTAGGTAAAATCTAAAATCTACTCACTACATCAATTCAGTTCTCATTTTTTATTTTTGCTTCTTGCTCAAAGAAAACGAAGGAGAAAAACAGGGACTCCAATATCAAATTATCACACAGGGAATTATCTACAAAATAAAATTTTATTAAATAGATCATTCTTCAGATTCCTTACCAAGGATATATCAGGTGAAAGAGCACTAAAGTCTTCAGGACATCTTTTACTTCCAGATGATAATTTTGTTGTATCTGCAACTTCACCATTGGGCAATATGCCATCTGCAAACCATACTCTCTTCTGTTCTCTGGAACAAAGTCCTAGAATCAGTTGGGAAAAGTAGTACATTTTAATCAGGAAATGTTTTCAGAAGCTTTTTAAAAATTGTCATGCTCTTGAGAGCATGTGGTCTGGTTCTGCAGCTCTCTTTAAGATACACTGTTCATGCAAACACTGTAGTTATTATATAAGGTTTCCAAGGAGCAGCTGGTGAGTTTGAACCACCATCCTTATGGTTCAAACAGACACTGAGGTCTATTGCTTTATTCTACAGCACCACATCAGGACTTCTACATACACATGGTAAGTAGAAAATTAACAGGTTGCTGTGAATGAATTGTCTGATTTTTTACTGCACAGAGGGGATAGGACTACAACTTGGAGGATGAACCTCCTCTTCCACCCAGAGTTGCAATCTTATTCAAGCCCCTCTTAGGGCTACAAAGTGCTAGAGATGGCTTTTTGTTATTCATCTACATTGTGGAGAAGTCTTTTTCTAATTCACAAAAAGACAACGTATTAGATCAGGCATGGCCCTGGGATTAAGGTACTCAGAAAAGCAGTGGACTAGAGAAATTATTCCTTAAAAACACTGGGGCAGGTTTAAAGCATCCCGGTGTGGCACTGTAGGATAAACATTAGACCGCAAGGTCAGTTTGAACCACAAGGTTGGCAGGTCCAACTCATCAGCTGCTCCTTGGAAACCCCATACAGGGTTGCTGTGAGTTCAAGCTGACTCAAAGGCACTTAATAACAACGAGGGGTAGGCTTCTGAGTGTGGAGTGGAGACGGAATGACTTTCGGTGCTAAAGAATAGGGGCAAAAAGCGTAGTAGACTGGAGAATGGCAGAGATACAAAGAAACACACATTCAAAGAAACTAGAGACATAAAAAAGTATCAAGGAAACAGAGGTAATTTCTTACTTTTGGTTTATTGACCTAACAAAAGAAGTGTAGCTTTTTTGCTCTCATAATGTGGATACTGAAATTGATTGTAGAACAGTATACCTTCTAGAAAATAATACGAGTCCTGGTATGGGACAACCATTGGACTGCCAACTGTGCTAACCACAAGGTCAGCAGTTCAAAACCACTAACCACTCTTGGAAACACTGAGTTAGAACCGACTTGATGGCACACAACAACATAACACTGAAAATTCAAAATCATATACATATTTTTATATTGTAAGTGGGGATATAAGTGATACTCTTAAAACTCAATAACTTAGGTTGCCAATATAACACAATCTAAATATTTTTTAAAGCAAATTTACTATCATCTAGAGCTACAATACACAGCTGATATAGTTAAACTCCTTATTTTAGTTGTAATAAATGGAAAATAGGCATTGAAAAGATAAAATGAAGTCCAAAACAATTGTCAGAAGATTCTGAATTTGCCTGTAACTGACATTTACAGTTTCTAGTATGTTAATACACTAATGTTGTTGCTGTTGTTGTTAAGTACCGTGGAGTCGGTTCCAACTCATAGTGACCCTGCACAGGGTTTCCGAGGCTGTAAATCTTAACAGGAACAGAAAGTCTCATCTCTCTCCCGTGGAACAGCTGGTAGTTTTGAACTGCCGACCTTGAGGTTAGCAGCCCAATTCGTAATCACTATGCTACCAGAGTGTATGTTTAAAAATGTACACCTGCTTTACTTAAGATCCTAAATTATGACAGGTATTAAGAAAAAGCAGAGAGCACAAAAAGAGTTCAAATTAGATTTTTAAGGAAGATGTGCCAGCTATTTACTTTCTCTCACACCCAAGGAATCCTGTTGTGGCGCTGTGGGTTAAAGCACCAGACTGTGAAGCCATCAGAACTGTGAGGTTGGCAGTTCAGGCTCACCAGTTGCTCCTTGGAAACCCTATACAGGGTCGCTATGTGTTGGAACTAACTCAACGGCACTTAACAACAACAATAAAACCCAAGTCCAGCTTTCAATACAATGCTCTTTGGTGCCTTGCTAGGGGTTCAGACACTACACTTCCCAGACTCCCTTTCTAGCTAGATCTTTTCAGGTTCTGACAATGGTGGGCTCTGGAGGGAGACTGGAAGGTGGGAAGAAGAGAGTCTTTCTGTTTCTAGTTCCTGCAGGGATCTTTGCAGAACAAGTAGCAGCAGACATAGCTGTGTGTCCCAAGATATTCAGGGTTCCTCACAACAACCCTAGAACGCTTCCTGTCATCGAAGCACTAACCCTACTACAGTCTCCCTGAGGACACCAGCATTTGCCACTCTGGCATGCACCAGCCATTTGATGCCAAGCTGTCATCCTCCATTTCTGAAAACCAAGAACCTGCTAATACCCTTGCACCAGGCCTTAGCAATACTGCTTCCCCCCTTTTGTTCTTTCAAGTCTAAGGGAGGTGGTAGTTGCTTCTTGCAGTTACTAATCTGTTACCTGAGCTCTTGCTTTCTGCTCTGCCAGCCTTCCAACATACATTTGTAACCTGTATTAAATCCCTTCTGATTTTTCCTTCCTAACAGACCTTGACCACACAATTTCTATTTTAATCATTCATCTTTGATTTAAGACAGTGTTTTCTTCTAGTTACCTTCAACACATGGTTGCTTCAGTACTGAGGTTGGTAAACCTGTAGGTGAAGTATTACTGGCTGTCTGGGTCTCCTGGAGAGCCGGGGCAGTGGCACAGTCATCAGAATGATTGGATTTAAGAGTAGAACCAGTTGGACTCATCATCCTTTCAAATGCCTGAGCTATGAAGAAGGAAACAAACCCAAATCTCTTATGTATACGAACTTTCAAAATAAATACTCTTATTTTCAAAGCCGTTGTTGTTGTTAGGTGCCATCGAGTCAGTACCGACTCATAGTGACCTTATACACAGCAGAACGAAACACTGTCTGATCCTGGGCCAAAGAAATAAATGACTAAGCAAGAAAAGAAATGGCACTTGGCAAAGACAGTGCTGTGAAACTAGCCTAGGCTTCAACTGTAGTTGGTACTCCACTGCAGTGTTGCTGTTATTACGTGCTGCCTAGTCAATTCTGACCCTCAGTGACCCTATCAGTATAACAGAACAAAACACTGCCCAATGCTGCACCATCTTCACAATCCTTGATGGTTTGAGTCTATTGGGTCTGGCTCACCAATTAGTTAATACTTAGCATATGTCTGATATTTACTACAGAAAATCTTGTTTACTAAGATTCTGGTTTTGCCCTTGTACCCCAAAAGCCTATTTCCAACATGGTTCAGTTATTCTTTTAAGACACAGATCATATCACATTCTCCCTCTGTTTAATATTCTTGTGTGGTTTCTCAACTGGAGTGAAAAGATTAGACTGTTACAAAACTCACCAACTCATTCCCAATCCAATGCTGTAGAGTTAATTCCTACTCATAGTGATCCAACAGGACAGAGTAGAACTGTCCCATAGGTTTCCAATATTTATGGAAGCAGACTGCCACATTGTTCTCCCATGAAGCCAGCTGGTAGATTCGAACCAGAGACCTTTTGAAGTTGAACACTTTAACCACTGTATCACCAGGGTTCAAATAATCTGCATTCCCACTCATACTACCTTTCTAGTTACCTGTTTGAACTCATGTTTAACTACAAGCCCACTTGCTCACTCTGATCCAGCCACCCAGATCCCTTGATCTTCAACATGTCAAGACCCCACTTAGCTTACAGTCTTTTGCTCTTATTCCCTCTACCTAGGCAGTTCATCCCACAGATATTCATATATTTTTTATCTCATACTTGTTCAAGTCTCTGCTCATATGCTGTATTATTGTACAACCCTACCCTAACCACTTTGGGAAAAATAGTACCTCTCTTGTCACAAACAAATCTGTTACTACCTCTCTTACATTGTTTTGTTTTCATTTAGGGTATTATCATCATCAAACCGTCTCTTTGCTCACCACCGTTCATCTTTCCCCACATTCAAAGGGAGCCTATTTTGTTCTCAGCTGGAGCTCCCGAACCTTTAGAAGCAGTGCCTGAATATTGCAACAGGAGTCTTCAGCAAAATTACATAAAACAGAACTGGTACCAGCTTCAACAGTTCTCCAAACCTCTCTGCTAAAATGCTCCCACTGCTAAAATTGTTTTCTTCCTCTAATGACACTGAAAAAGACAGCACTCTCATGAAATGGCTTTCACTAGCCAAATGCAATCCAAACATGTTTCTCTGGGGATTTCCAACTTGCCCCAAACTCCCTAATGGTACTCATATGGGTGTTTGCTTGAAACTCATGCATTTTCAGCACAACTTCTTTATTATCCACAATCTTTATTCAAACTATCTCTTTCTACCATTCTTTTGTGGACGGTGTCTCACAAATTTTAAACCATCTATCTCCTCCTATTAGGAGCTCTGGTAGCGTAGTGGTTACGAATCGGGCTGCGAACCTTCAGGTCAGCGGTTTGAAACTACCAGCTGCTCCGCGGGAGAAAGATGAGGCTTTCTACTCCCGTAAAGATTTACACCCTCGGAAACCCTGTACAGGGTCGCTATGGGTCGAAACCGACTCGACGGCACTTAACAACAACAACAACATCTCCTCCTATTAAAAGGACACTTGTTCTTATACTATTTTAAACCCTAAAGTTAATGTTAAACTAACCTTTATTTCTATTTCCTTGTGGTATATAAATTCATGATAAACAGTACCATCAATGTTTATCATGATGTTTGTTCAGTGCCATCAAGTCAGTTTCAACTCATAATGATTCTGTATAGGGTTTCCTAGGTTGTAAATCTTTGTGAGAACAGAAAGCCTCTTCTTTCTCCCTTGGAGCTGCCAGTGGGCTTGAACCACCAATGTGGTTTGCAGTCCAATGCTATATAAAACAGATAACTAAATAAATTTGTTCTAAAACATTTTCTCTGTTTAACCAAAGCTTGATTAGTATCCTCCTGAGGCTTTTTAGTGACTTTACCTTCTCCCATTCTCAGTTCTGACAATCAATATATTTCTCAAAATCCAAACTGCTAACTGAAAAAATGCTTCAAATCTTCATAGCTTCTTTTGTTTTTTGCTATTTTAAAAGTGAAGAGAAGATTATGTGGGAGCTTGTTCTAATATTTCTGAATTATTTAGCAGGCTGATTTGGCTAACAAGCACCAGCAGTTGTCTTGGGGGTTATTAAAACCCCACAGGAAAAACAGAACTATATGCACTCAAACTAACTTCACCATAAACAATGATGAAAATATGGAAAGATTTTGACACTCTATACTCCAGAGCAGAGGTCAACAACGCAGAGCAGAGGTCAACAACAAAGAGTAAAGCAGCTTACCTCAGACTAACAGACTCACATCTGAGCTTTTTGGAGAACTGCTGAAAAAATTTATCTTCATTCAAAAGAAAAAAAAAAAAATTATCATCAAGTATTTATTCTCCCAGCTAACTAACAGGAAGCAGTACCTGAGCTAGTGCAAAGTATTATTTGCTGGAAATTAAACTGTCAACAAATTTTAGAAAATGCCAAGTAGTACTTAAAAGAACACAAACTGTATTGGGAGCAGGGGGGAGGCAGGAGGGAACGCATACATAACACAAAACTGAGAAAATTCAAATAGGACCACCAATAAGATTGCTAATCATGGCAGCTAGCCAGGGAGCCAGAAAACCAATGGAAATGCACACACACAAAATTCTAAAGTTGTGGAGGGATAAAAATGTGCAAATCATGTGATACTCCTATGAACTTATCCATCTATAAAATTATAAATACTTTTATGCAATCATTTATTCTCATTTTAGGCTGTTATTTATTTAGATGGCTATTTCTGAAGGGTGGGAACTATGATCCTGCTTTATGCTATCAATATATATAAAAAAATACTATTTATTGGTAGGCATTCTATAAAAATTATGAGTAGATGATAAGGATGACAGTGATGATGACAAAAACAAATAGGCGGATGAAATGCAGCATTTAGGGACTTGGTACCTGTTAAAAGTTAATGAACTGCCACTCCAGAAACTGAATGCCTCCTTTCCAGACTGGTAGTATTAATTGTGAGAGTGGAACAAAAAGAAGAGAAACCAAGGCTTGGGATGTCCCACCTAAGCCAGATAAGTCAACACTAGGTCCTTGCCTTAAGAAAATAAAGAAGTTTATCTTTGTCACAATCCGATTTTTTTAAAAGGTAATTCAATTGCTGGAAGAAAATGATCAGGTTAATACTCACCTTTACTAATAGTCTCATAGCAGACTACACATACTCTTGCTTCCTTTTCTAGGTACTGTAGTTTACATTTTCTATTACAACAGACACCACAAAAAACCTATTTAAAAACAAACAAACAAATTCGTTTTTATTTTAAACATACTTATTCTTACTAGAGGTGGGAGAGAGGAGGGAAGGGGAGAGGAGCCAGTCCCAAAGTAACCAAATATCATTTTAATCTATAAAAAAAATAATTAATTTCCATAAGTTGGGGTAGTTTTGTTTTTTTACTTAAGCAAGGTTTCTGCAATTTCAAATTGTATTTCTAACAAGGAGAATTCCTCTAAATCATTTGTGTTGGTTTGAAAAGGGAACAAAAACTTTTAAGTTCGTAATTCTAAAACTTCCTGCGCTTCTTTCAAATATTTGAAAATAGAATGTTGTGTTTCTCTGAGAGAGCAGGGCTGATTTGAAACCAACATCTTACTTAAAAATGCTGACTAAAGATACAGTATTATTTCTAGAGCTTATCCGTCAGAGGTTACAGACAGGTCAGTCAAAGCACTGATGAGGTGAGCATCAGTATACTTGTGCAGGCCTATTTGCTTTTCAGTGTTTTCTGGGACAACGAATGCAACACTAGATGCCATGTGTGGTCTTGAAAATATGTACTAGAGGACAAAGAGGTCTGAGTTTGGAACATCTGATGTGTCACTGTTACAGTTATGGACACGTATTTTTTATATTTCACAAAAATGAGTAATTAACTAAGTTTCCAGCATGTAGTAATACCCATTAGAATGGGATATTTATTCAATCACCATGCAATTTGTAAAACAACAATGCTTTATATATTTTTGACTATAGGGAGAGAAAACATTCTTGTTAAACTACTGGGATTATTTTATCATCTTGTTAATCAGTTTTGTTAGATTTCACTGAAATGTTCTGAAAAAATAAAAATACTTAAAAGATTTTCATAACTTACTTTCCCACATGCTCTGCAGTGGTGTCGCCGTTTTGTAAAAGTAAATTTGACTTGGCAGTTCATACAGTTTGGCGCTTCGGAATCAGGAACCCAAGGAGGCTGCTTCTGTCCCAAAACCGAGACTTCTTTGCAAGGTTTTTCGGGTAGAGATCCTTCGCTTGCAGTTACAAAACTGGATCCCACCTCGAAATTGCTTTCTATATCAATGTAATTAGAGTTGAAGTTAGCCTGAGACTCAGCAACAGGATCTGTAGTATTCGTGCTTGAGGCAATGGTACTGGTCTCACTTGCTTCACTTCCGGGTATATTTGGTACATCTGGTTTATTCAGTTCCTTGGAATTCTTTGCTCTGGGTGGAAGGCTAAACAGCTGCTTAGGTCTGGCTCCACCAAAATGAACAGACTGATTATTAATATCAGAGGTTGGTAATGCATTTGCAATCTCAGACTTACTGTTAGACACCCCTTGTTCAACTGGAATTGTGCTATTTTCCCCTAAAGGAAGGCTGCCATTTTCTGCTGTATTCTGTTTATCAACTGTTCCACAAATCAAATTACTACCCGGACTTTCCACAGCAATGCCTGCTTCAGCACTGAGATACGCATTGTTGATACTTCCATCATCTAGGCCTTTCATATCCATCTGATTCATTTGAGAGTTTGGGTCATCTACATTTTTTTCAGAAGACTTTACAGTAGTGGTCTTAAGATACTGTTTGGTCAGAAAGGCATCAAGTTCAGCATCACTAATGAGTGTGCTGCTTCTCATGCCTTCATCAATGTTGAAGTAATCTAAGTCTTGCCCGTTGCCATTATTGGCTGAAAAAGTAAGACCCTCACAATGATCAGGAGGCTCTGCAGCATGAGCACCAGAAAGCTCCAATGCAGATTCTGCAGCCGTATAAGAACTGCTGCTATCAGGGTAAGTCAGAGATTCCACTCGGGTTATGGTTCGGTCAGTATCTACCTTTCCATCTCCTATTTTCTCAACTAACGGCTGAAGAAGTAGGTTTTTACATTTTTCCTGTTTCAAAAGATTGGTCTCCTTAAGTGGTTCTCCACCTAGAGTAACATTCTTCTGTATTTCTCCAGGCATGGTTACTGCATCTTGTACATTCTGTTCGTTCTGTGGTAAACAATCACCATATGCTTTACTTTCAATGAACGATTCATTCAAAGACCCAGATACTGGAAGACACGACAATGAGGCTTGTATATCCTCACTTGAAACATGTACAGTAGAAGAGGAATCTTGGAGTACATCACTATTGTTTTTAATGTCTGAATTTCTTGAGTTTTCTTTTACAGATTGTTTTATAAATAAAGCAGTCTTATTTTCCTGGAGGGAAAAGTCAGGTAATCTGAAATTTTCATTTCCTGAATTAGAATTATTTAAACAAAATCCATCAGCAGTTTTTGGAAGACTGCAAGACAAAGCACTTGTGCTGTCTCCTTTTAAATGTTTAGTGGCAGCTATGACTGCCACATCTCCCTCCTCTTTCATGGAGCACCCATCATCCTTTAATAACTCACAAGGCTGGTTCTTAAGTTCTAGGTTGTCTTTGGCATTACACATTTTGGAACTCTGTTGAGTCACATCAGATGGCATGTTAGAATCAATTGGTTCTAACTGAGTAGAGATCTTTTTATCTTTCACATTTTCTGTTTCTTTGTGATTACATGAATCTGAAAGTGCTGTGTCCATTTTTATACCCAATTCTTTGGTTCCACAGATTTCTCTACTTTGTGATTCAGAGTTGACATCATTCTTTTCCACTGTGACAGTATCACTACCATGATCTGTTGAAGAAACACAAAAAGTATCTGACACTAAAGATAAATCCAACCCAATCAAAGAATTGACACTAGACTTTAAATCATCTGGCAACAATTTTTTACTATCTTCTTCACTATTAGTTGCATGAACTAAATTAGCCATGTCACTTATCAGATCACATACAGGTTTACTACATCGTCCCATATATAAAGGCTTGATTTCATCTGAAGTACCATTATCCACAGAAGAAAGAAGATCAAGTCCTGTAACATTTTTTTCATTTTGTATACAAGTTAGTCCCTCAAGTGTTTTTTCATTCAAGGAAATCTGATTTGTCTCATAACACGTTTCTGATGAGGCAAAATTATTGGTGCACTGTTGATCCTTTGGTAGAAGTGAAATTAGCTGTGAGGAAGCCAACTCTGAGGAAACTGAACAGTGATTGGAATCATATACAGTTTGTTCATCTTGTAAATAATCTTGCTCATCTAATTAAAAGAGAGACACAACATTATTCAACAAAATAAAATGAGACTGCAACAAAATAAAAATTAATATGATGTGAAGTTCCTAAGACTTCAAAACTAAATAAATTCTTCTTTAGACCATAAACATATTGCCCCTTTGTAAATTAGTAATAACTTCCAAAACTATTTTAATTTGGCTTTAAGATACTTTCTGCTTTTCACTTTTGAATATACCAAAACCCACTGCCATCAAGTAGCTTCTGACTCATAAAGACCCTGTAAGATAGAGTAGAACTGTTCCTGAGGGTTTCTGAGACTGAAAATATTTACAAGAGCAGACAGCCTCATCTTTCTTCCACAAAGAAGCTGGTGGGTTTGAACAGCTGACCTTGCAGTTCGCAGCCCAATGCCTAACCGACAGCACCACCAGGGTTCCTTCCTTTTAAATTAGGTGGTGAGGGTAGTGGTTGTGCACTGTCAAGTTGGTTCCAATTCATAGTGACCCTGGTTAGGGTTTCTGAGGCTGTAATGAATCCCCTTTCTCCTGTGGAGCAACTGGTAGATTTCAACTGCTGACCTTGTGGATATCAGCCTAGCTCATAATTCACTACACTACCAGGGCTCCTTTCTCTCAAATATGCTGTTTTTGTTAAGTGCCATTGAGTAGGATCTGAATCATAGAGATCCAGTATAGGGTTTCTGAGGAGCAGCGGGTGGAACTGAATCACCAACCTTGCAGTTCAAACTGATCTTGTGGTCCAGTTCTTATCCTACAGTACAACATAAGGACTCCCTTTTAAAAATAGATGTCATAAAATGGTAGGAATTACACTCACTAACTCAGCTGCATCATAAAAAGTAGATTAAGGAATTGCTGAAAAATAATCTAACTTTCTTGTTCAACTCTACAGAACACTAGTCCTCATTTTTAACATAAGGAAAAGTCATTGATGGCATTTTAACAGCAACAACAATAGTGATGGGACAGCACTTTACACAGAACTCTCAAGTTGCTTTTAGCTTGTTCATATGTTGATTTTAAAGACCTTTCTTTTATCTAAACTTGTACCTACAGAGAAACTTCTAGTTTCCTTATTTCTATTTCTGGGTTTTTGTTCCATTCAGTTTAAACTATTATAATGAAAATGAACTTTTTATAAAAAATCACAATGTGGTAAGACACAAATGAGTTCTCCATACCTGAGTGAACTGAACCACAGTGGGAAAAATAAAAATTAACAAACCTGGGTTCTGTTCAAAATCGTCAAGGAGTTTGTCCAGGTCACTCACTGCTGCTTTAAAATAATTATCCATCCTACCTGAAGATTCAGTCACAATTTAACTTGTTTGTCTAGAAAATAAAAAGAGTAATATTTAATTATTTAACACATGTTGTTGTTGTTGTTAAGTGCCGTCGAGTCGGTTTCGACCCACTGCAACCCTGTACAGGGTTTCCAAGGGTGTAAATCTTTATGGTAGTAGAAAGCCTGATCTTTCTCCCGCGGAGCAGCTGGTAGTTTCGAACCGCTGACCTTTATGATATCTATCAAATGTTAAGAAATATAGTCAGGGAAGAGACAATACTAAAATTAAGAACTCTGTTTTGATACATCTATAATTTACTAGAAGAAATTGCCTTTTTATATACACACAAAAATGGCATGAAAAACTCACAGGATAACAATTACATAAACAATCAGAACTGTTAAAATCTTATCTAAATAATTCATGGGTCAAAGAACGGAAAGTTAAGATACTTATCAATACTACATATAAAACACACTACATACAAATAAAACAATGCATATAAGAACCTGTGGCAGGACAGTTTGGGTGCTAGGGAGGGGGGCAATACACAAGAAGGGAGAGGGGAATGGAAGAACAAAGCAAATGGGAAAACAATTAGGCAGGTTTCCATGGGCTAAGTGGGACAGAGGTAAATAATGATGTATGCACAAACTTGGAACAACAGGGCTCTGGGATACAGGGATGAGACATGGTTGGAATGGGCAAAAGGGGGGAAATAATGTTAAGATGCTTGGCTGTCTTTTGAATCTTGGTTTTCATAACGTACCATTATAAAACAGATACTTGAGGGGGAGAGAAAAGAATAGGCAGAAATATCACCATAGAAAGCTTTTAAGTCTGTCTTCTGCCTATAACTGATTGGAATATCTAAAATGTGGCAACAACATGCCCAGTGAAGAAGGCTTCCTGTGGAGCCTCTGAATTACATAAGACTACAGGTGGAATCCTGAACCCCACCCAGAATCTTCTGAGGTGGAAAATTTCTACTTGAAAGGACAAGCAGACCAACCTGGAGTGGCTAGAAGAACAGAAGATGCCTCTTAAAAGAAAGACCAACAGGAAAAACACAAAATAATATACGCAGTTACGATTGATTACTACAAGAACAAGAAAGTTGCTCACCCAGGAGACATCACAGCAAGTGATCGGGTCCCCTCAGGGTAAACCCCCTTCCAAGACTAAGACTCGATGGGAACACATGCTCTGATTGGTGACCACGTTCCTCACTGATAAAGGGAAGTGAGGGAAACACAGCAATGAAGCTGTGAGCTAAGCCCTACAACGTTCAATAGACTCCTGTGAACCCGGGTGGAGACCTGGTTGGCCAGCAGTGTGGCAAAGCCTGGGGACTCTTGGGCCTAGAGTCAGTGACATAGCCACAGAGGACTAGACTAGAGAGTGATGTCTCTAGCTGATAAGAAGAGAGGGCATATGCACAAGAACACCCACACCTGCAGATAATACCCACTTGACCTGGCTTCAATGACTGGATGATCAGAGCTCAACTAGAAGAAAGAAAAAAAAGAGTAATCTGATACAATTTGATGAACTTGACTTACACCTATGGATGCAATAGCTCAAAAGAGGGAACAAATCTTTACAGCGAGGATCATTCCCACACCCTCTATACACAGAGTAGACAGGGATGGGTAACTTGGACATTGGCTACCCAAAATGGGAGGGGCTACAAAGGCAAGAAGCGACTGGCTTACAAGCTTTCAAGAGGGAGCCTAGATCCAGAGGGCACAGAGGAATGTAGAATCTCCACTGACTAGTATCCAATCTGTCTGGGCGGGGCTCATGAAAGGAGATGGGGATAGGTCTCTTGTGGCACAATAATGAATAATTGTTATCAGGACTGACTGTGAGGGTTGGAAATGTAAAGGTAGACGTTTTGTAGCAAGGAGGGGAGTGATTGACTTTGCAGTCCAGGAGCAGAGGTCCCTGGAACCATCAAGGAGAAGAGTGGAGTGCGGGACCCTATTCAGAGAAACAGTGACGCCAGAGATTGAGGCAGAGACGATGACGTGGAGCAATGGACTGACTGGGGACTCTAAACCCAGAGAGGTAGAGGGGCTGTATGCTGACGACTCGGGGGCAGGCTTGCAGCGTATACCATTTGGCTGGCTGGTGATGCATGGAGGGGATTTTAAATACAACAATGAAACAATATATGATACGGTGAATATAAAGCTAATGCTCTCCCATGTAAACTATCACATAATTCACAATAAAACATTAAAAAAGAACCTGTGGCATTGAGCAAAACTAGTGTTTCAAGGCATGCTTAAAGTCCTACTAAAACCAGGCTTTGAACCCCAAAGATACAGCAGTCAGAAAGGAAAGAACACTATCAAAGGAACAATTCTGGGAACAGATTTAAAACTAACAATGGAAGCCAAAAAACAAAGGAACAACATATTCAAAGAATTGAAAGGAAATAGCAACATTTATTCAGGAGAACAAATTTTCAAGAATTAGAGTGGAAAAAATAAATTTTCAGATAAACACGGAAAGTTTATTCTACAAAGAATTTACAAGAACTTCTAAAGAGTGTACTTTAAAAGAAAAAAATGACCCCAAAGGAACATATGAGGGAAAGGAGATCACAGTAATAAAAGAAGCATGTAGATAAATCTAAATACACATATATATTTTAAAAACAATAATACTGCATTTATGAAGTTAATAAAATTTTGAGTAAAACAGACTTCAATAGTAGATAAATTGGTAGAATGGTAGTAGATACTAAAACTGTTCTAAGAAGCTACTAAAGTAATAAAGTGAGTTAAGCAGAATGGCAGGGTAGGAGATCAGTACGCAACAATCAATCAGTAATAAACATTCTAAAAGGAAAGGAACCAATTCTATTAATAGAATATAAACAATAAAATATCTAGGAATACATTTAATCAGGGAGGTAAAAGACTTGTACACTGAAAACTAAAACACTATCGAAAGAAACGAAAGCCTAAGTAAATGGAAAGACATTCTGTTTATGAAATGGAAGACTTGACAGCAACAAGAAGGCAATACCAAAGTAACCTAAAGATTCAATGCAATCCCTATAAAAACTCCAAATCTTTTTGCAGAAATGGAAAAGCCAAGCCCCAAGTTCAAATGGAATTGCAAGAGGTGCCAAATAATCAGAGCCATCTTGAAAAAGAACGAAGTATGAGAGCTCAAATAAACATACTACAAAGCAAACCCATTTCCATAGTCATTTCAACTCATGGTGACACACTATGTTTTAGAGTAGAACTGTTCCACACAGCTTTCTTAGTTATAATCTTTACAGAAGCAAATAGATTGGAATGTCTTTCTTCCATGGTATCTCTCTCAGTGGTTTCAAACCACCAACCATGAAGATAGCAGTTGAGTGCAAACCTTTTGTACTACCCAGAGATCTCAAAATAGTCTTGTATTTTTATACTGGCAGACAAACAAAAAGTTCATGAAAAAAATGGAACTGAAAGACAAAAATGAAAAACAAAAACAATTTCTCAACGTAAGTATCAAGTTCATGATACTTTTGAAAAGTGATGATATCACCCATTTAGTCCATCCCTAAAGAATTGAAGGCCCTAGGAATTTAACCGTGTTGGTGTAGTCTTTTATACATCATTAAGTGAATAAAAATGGATGCTCTTTAAAGAGTTTTTGTGATTAGGAAACAAAAAAGGCAGAACGAGTCAAATCAGGACTGGGAGGTGGATGTCTAATAATTTCCCATCAAAACTCTCACAAAACTGCCCTTGTTGGACGAGAAGAATAAGCAAGAGCACTGTTGTGGTAGAAGATGACGCTGGTAATGTTTTTCCAGGTATTTTTCTATATAGATGTGGTTAACTTTCTCAAAACACTCTCACAATAAGCACATGATATCATTCTTTGGTCCTCTAGAAAGTAAACAAAAGACCTTGAACATACCCCCAAATGGCTGTCATGACCTTTGCTCTTTACCAATCTACTTTTGCTTTGACTGCCATTGCTTAGATTGTGTGCGTCTTCTAAATTGTACAGGTAAAGCCATGTTTCATTTCCAGTTACAATTCTTTGAAGAAATGCTCTGGATCTTGACTCTACTGTTTTCACTGAAAGCTCTGCTCATATCTGCAGTTGATCTTTTAGCACTCATCGAGCAGAACGTTTACTCAACTTTTTCAGTTAGAATCATGTAAGCTGAACCATCTGAGATGTCTATGATGTTGGCTATGGCTTGTGCCGTTAACCGTCTGTCCTCTTCCATTAGGGCATGAACAAGATTAATTTTTTCCAGGCAATCTGATGTTGATGGTTGCAGGCTTCATTTTTAACACCATCTTGTCCCTTCTTAAAACAAATTATCCTTATAAATTTGATGCTTGTTTTTGCTTCAATTTTAGCAGAATTCATGTTGCTCTGATAGGGATTCTTTTCAAACTGATGTCTTATCCTTCTTAGTGCTTCAAACTAAGTCCTGTTCAGACAGGTTATAACAAGTTAGTACGTGAGTTTCTTTGGGTGCAAAAAATGCTTTTGAAATTCATATAAAGTGTTTTTCTCATTAATTTTTTGAAGACCCCTCATATACACTGAAAAGCATCAACTAAGTAAGTGGATGTCGTATGGTGGAAGTGGAAGGTTATAGAAATGTGAGGGGAGGAGGCTAGGATGATCCAAGTAGTAATGGGTTATTGTTGGAGCCATCAGTGTAAACTTATTGTTTAGTTTAACATGGATAGATACATACAGAAATATTTATAGAAATGAGCATATACACAGATCGTATTTTTAAGTGCTGTTGAGTCTGTTCCAACTCATAGCTACCCTGTATAGAGCTTCTAAGAAGCGGCTAGTGAGTTTGAACTGTCAACCTGTGGTTAGCAGTCTAGTGCTAATTCTACAGCCCATGACACCAGGACTCCATACACAGATTACCATATATAATATATACCTTCTTGTTCCATCAACTGAGAAGGCCTATAGAAGCAACAATACCCAGAGACAATAACCATAAATAGCACCTATATCTTGGTTCCTAATACCATTCTCCAATAAAAGGAACCAGTGCTACTTGGAGAAGTGGTTGATTCTAGAACTGGGGCAGGAGGCATGCATGACGAACGTGGAGCATCCTGTAATTCCTTAAAGAAAGTAAGTCTTCACATATGCACACACATACACAGATGGGGATATATCAAAGGAATACAGGAGCCAACCGAAAAAGCTCCCAATTATTAAAGTTGAAACAATTTTAGCAATCAAATGTTGTTAAGTACTGTCGAATTGGTTCCAACTCATACGACTCTATATAGGGTTTCCAAGGAGTGGATGGTGAGTTTGAACTGACAACCTTGTAGTTCAAACAGACCTTGTGGTCCAGTGCTTCATCTGACAGCACCAGACCAGGAATCCAGCAATAAAATAAATAGCCCGATAGTATAAAATAATAATGATTACAACAGAGATTGAAGCTGTCAAAGACTTCATTTTGCCTGGAACTACTATCAACACTCAGGGAAGCAGCAGTCAAGAAATAAACGACATATTGCATTAGGCTAATCTGTTTCATATGCCTTTTCAAAGCGTTCTAGAGCAGGGATTTAAGTTTGACAACTAACATGTGTCTGACCTAAGTAAGTCATGGTATTTTCAATAGTCTCATATCCATATGAAAGTCTGACAATGACTAAGGAAGACCGGAGAAGAACTGGTTCATTTGAGTTATAGTGCTGGAGAAGAATATTAAAAGTACCATGGACTGCCAGAACAAAAAATCTGAATAGGAAGAAGTACAGCCAGAATTCTACTTAGAAGCCAAGATGGTGCTTTATCTCTCATACTTTGAGCATATTATCAAGAGGGCCCAGTACCTGGAGAAGAACATTATGCTTGGTAGAGTGGCGAGTTAGCGATAAAGAGGAAAACCTCCATGGAGATGGAATGGCAAAGTGACAACAGTAACAAGCTCACGCATAACAACTGTGAGGATAGCACAGGGCTAGGCAGTGTTTTCTTCTGCTGTGCATAGGGTTGCTATGGACCAGAAAAAACTCAACAGCACCTAAAGACAACAGCAGCAGAGATAATAACCGAATAAACAATACATGTAGAATCAAATCTCCCACCTAGAAGAATTCGAAATAATTAGGTAGATACTTTGGCATTAGGGCAGTGGAAAAAAAGTACTCACATTTTAAGTACGGGCTGTACACAGTGTTTACTTTTTCCAAAGAATACAATAAAGAAAGTAAAGAAAAAATTTAAAAAGTAACTTTACAGTGGTAAGACCTGACGCTACCCCAAGCTAGGTGATCAATGCTAAAATCAACAGCAATAAGTCATGTTGAGAGTATGATTATGTTGAGAATAGCATTGTATCTGTCTTTTTTCCAAAAAACATATTGCCTGTTCTAATCATGAGAAAAGCATCAGACAAATTTCAATTGACTTTCTACAAAATACCTGGCAATTAATCCTAAAAATGATCAAAGGCATCAAAAACAATGAAAGTCAGAGAAGCTGCCAAAAATAAGGAGAGTTATCATCTGAAGAACAGATTTGATACATTAAACACTAAAGACCAAAGACAAGAAGAGTTGCGGGATGACATCAAGAACATCATACAGTAAGAAAGCAAAAAGTCATTGAGAAGACAAGAAAGAAGGAAAAGGTAAAATGATGTCAGAAGAGACACTGAAACTTGCTCTCCTGCTGGTATTTACAATACTGGTGGCATAGCTTTCAGAATCACAGCAACTCACAAGCCACCAAAGTATGACAAACTGACAGATGAGTGGTGGTAATACAGAAACCTTTACTAAAGGTAATACGGAAATGGCTGCAAGCATACATTGACAGAGAACTTCCAGAGGTTCAAGCCAGATTCAGAAGAGGCCGTGGAATGAAGGATATCATTGCTGCTGTCTAATGGATCTTGGCTGAAAACAAAGAATATCAGAAAGATGTTTACCTGTGCTTTATTGACTATGCAAAGGCTTTTGATTGTGTGGATATGACAAGCTATAGACAACATTGCGAAGTATGAGTATTCCAGAACACTTAATTGTGCTCATGAGGAATCTGTACCTGGACCAAGAAGCAGTTGTTTGAAAAGAACATGGGAACACTGAATGGTTTAAAATTAAAAAAGGTGGGCGACAAGGATGTATTCTTTCACCATACTTATTCAACCTGCATGCTGAGCAAATCATCTGAAAAGCTGGGTTCTATGAAGAAAAGTGTGGTATCAGGATTGGAGGACAACTCATTAACAACCTGCGATATGCAGATGATACAACCTTGCTTGCTGAAAGTGAAGAGGACTTAAAGCATTTACTGATGAAGATCAAAGAGCACTGCCTTCGGTATGGATTACATCTCAATGTCAAGAAAACAAAAATCCTCACCATTGGACCCATAAACAACTTTCTTATCAATGGAGAAAAGACTGAAGTTGTCAAGGACTTCATTTGTCTTGGATCAACTATCAACACTCACAGAAGCAGCAGTCAAGAAATCAAACAACATACTGCATTAGGCAAATCTGCTGCACAAGACCTTTTTAAAGTGTTGAGGAACAAAGATGTCAGCTTGAGGACTAAGGTGCGTGTGACCTAAGTCATGGTTATTTTCAATAACCTCATATGCATGCGAAAACTGGACAGTGAATAAGGAAGACTGTAGAAGAATTGATGCTTTTGAGTTATGGTGCTGGAGGAGAATACTGAAAGTGCCATGAGCTGCCAAAAGAAGCAACAGATCTGTTTTGGAGGAAGTACAGCCAGAGTGTTCCTTGGAGGCCAAGATGGCCGAACTTCATCTCTCATTCTTCAGACATATTGTCAGGAAGGACTAGTCACTGGAGAAGGATATCATGTTTGGTAAAGTGGACGGTCAGAAAAAAGAGGAAGACCCCCAACGAGATGGATTGGCCAAGTAGCAGCACCGACGGACTCAAGTGTGGCAACGGTAGTGAGGTTGGCCCAGGATTGGGCAGTGTTTCGTTCTGCTGTGCATAAGGTCACTATGGGTCGGTATCGACTCGATGGCACCTAACAACAACAAAGAGAAACGACCATGTGCTGTAAATGAGACCCTGAGACAGAAAATGCTATTAAGAAAAACTAAGCACTTGTCAATAAAATATCGACTTTAGTTAATAATAATATTGTTACTGATCATGACAAATGCACCATACCAATGTTGTTAATAATAGCAGAAACTGGGTGTGTGAGGTATATGGGAAGTCTGTACTATGTAATAATTCTAAAAATCTAAAGCACTAATCAAATAAAAAATTACTGAACACATTATAATATAATCAAAACGCTGAAAATAAATTGAGGAAATACCTTTGTTAAGTAGAACAGTAAGACAAAGGAATGGAAAGTAAAATGAGAAATCAGAGATTCAAAATAATCAAGTCTGACCTCCAAATAACAAGAAATCAGGAAACAACGAATAGAAAAGGAAGGAACAATCAAATAAAACATCCCAGAACAGAAGGATGTGGTCTCCATGAAGAAGGGCCATTTAGGGTCCAATACAATGAATGAAAACCCCTCAGCAAGCCACATCATTGTGGAATTTAAGGGAACCTTAAAACCTGGGTAGTTTAAGGGAAGAACCACCATACTGAACACTGCAATCTGCACCCTGACCTTTTCTTCCCCTAATGTTCCTCTTACCTTCTATCTTACTTTCTGTTTTCTCTTTTCTAAAGTTCTTATTTAAGGAGCTCTGGTAGTGTAGTGGTTATGATTCGGGCTGCAAACCACAAGGTCAACAGTTCGAAACTACCAGCTGTTCCATGGGAGAAAGATGAGGCTTTCTGCTCCCATAATGATTTACAGCCTCGGAAACCCCGTACAGGGTTGCTATGAGTCAGAACCGACTCCACGGCACATAACAACAACAAAGTTCTTATTTACTTTTTAAGTTTCCAAATATTATATACTTTACTTATTACATTTGTTGTTTATCATCAAGAACAATGCCAACTTCTCTCAAATTCAAGCTCTATGAGGACAGGGATCATGTCACTTTTGTTTACACATATATTCAAAACATCTTGATTAGTGCTTTGCACAAATAATGTGTTCAATACATACCTGCTAAATGAACATAAAAGTTTCCAGAGAGAAATACTTGGTCATATACGAAAGATTAGTTACCATTAGAGTTCTTAATAGCAACACTCGAAAGTAGAAGACAATAAAATCAAACTCTAAAATTCTACAGTAAATGGTTTCTAGTTCAGAATTGTATATTCAGCTAAATTATCAATCGAGTACAAGGGTAGAACAACAATAAAAACATGTTTTTTGTTGTTGTTAAGTGCCGTCGAGTCGGGTCCGACCCAGAGCGACCCTGTACAGGGTTTCCGAGGGTGTAAATCCTTACGGGAGTAGAAAGCCTCATCTTTCTTGTTTAGAACTGCCAAAATCTCCCTTCCATTCTTTCTCAGGAAGCTATAGGAGGATGTGCTCTACCAGTATTAGAAGCCACCAATGAAGAGGAAGATGTGAAATCCAGGAAACAAGCTATCCAATTCGAGAGAGAGAAAAATGAAATTCAAAGATATCAGAGAAGGGTAAGGCAAGATGGCAAGAGGCCATCCAGAATCCCGACAGAAGCAGAGTGACAGAGCACTGTAGGATGTTATTGTTGTAGTTAAGTGCCTTCATGTTGATTCAGACTCAAAGGGACCCTATATTAGGTTTCCAAAACTATGCATCTTTGTGGAAGCAGAAAGCCTCATTTTTCTCCCATGGAGCAACCAGTCGGCTCGAACCTCCAACCTTCTGGTTATAAGTCCAGTACTTACCATACAGCACCATTGTGCTCCCCTCTACAGGATATTGTTGTTATTAAATACCACTGAGTTAAATTTTGACTCATAGCGACCCTGCATAGGGTTTCCAAGAAGCGGCTGGTGGGTTTGAACTACAGACCTGTGGTTAGCAGTTTAGTGCTTATCCTACAGCACCTCAAAATGACTCCCTTCTATAGGATAGAGGTTACAAAACAAATAGATTATCTGTTGTGTTTGAATCTACTAAGGAGATTTACATACCTTATCTGAGGAATTATTAATAAAAGCTATAAAAAACATCCATTTATAAAGATACATGAAAGAGATTTATCCAAAAACTAAGACTGATGGTTACATAGTTAAAATGAGAAGAAAAAAAAGTGATTCAACTGAAAACTAACGTATGAGGGGGCTTCAAAAGTTCATGGAAAGTTTTGAATTTTCCACAAGATTTTTGAAGTCCCATGTACAACTAATTGGGAATATAAAGGGAGGAGAAAAGTGCAGTGTCTGAAGACGGCGGTTGGTATAAGGCACTTAAGGTCCCATCTTCTCGAATTGTTATTGTTAAGTGCCATCAAGTCACTTGTGACTCACAGCAACCCAGTATGTGGTGTCCAATGAGTGCCTAATGGGTTTGAACCACTGGCCTTGCAGTTAGCAGTCCAGGGTTTACAGTACCACACCAACATTTTCTTCTATAATTGGAAAGAACTAAAACTGCTAAAATTGTGTGTGTGATACAATTTTATAAGTAAGCATGTTATTCTATAAAACTGGAGGTGAAGAAAAGTCCTTGGATTGTTTTCCTTGCCTCGGCTGGTGATAAAGTGTGCTGTACAGTGGGATCTCGGGAGCTGAGGTGCTTGAGAGGGAAAATGGTGTTCTCAACTTCAGTCCCTCAAAAGAAGATAAAATGAAAGGCTCCTCGCGGCTTCCTAAAACGTTACACAAAGCGACAGAAACCTCATCTTTCTCTGGAAACTAATGGCGACTTACTGGTTCATCTGAACTGTTTATTGTTCATATTCATCAATTAGCAGAAGCGTCTAGGAAAAATGCTTGTGAAAACAAGTATGGAATAATTAAAAAGGAGCATGCCCTTGCTGCAGCGAAGGTAATTCTAAAGAAGAGCAGAGGTTAGAAGTCAAAGAAAACAGTCTTGAAAACTATGTGGTGTATTATTTTAGGGGGTAACAGAATGTGAAACCACTTTTCAAAAAAAAAAAAAACTAGATGTGAAAAATAATTGATAAGTCATTGATTCTGGAACAACCTTTTTCAATAGGGCTCCGTGAGAGAATTACACTGTAACGTAAGGAATTATTCTCTTCTGTATTGAAATGTTACTAGTTATGGACCATCTTTGTAAGAACTGAGAAAACAGTTACTCAAATCATTTTCTGTGTTCTGTGGTTCAGATGAGGAATGCTGATTGCGAGAGATTGCTCTGGGAGAGTGGAATTACAGAGTAAGAAGGGCTGGGGCAGAAGAATGTTATATTTCATCTGAAGCCTTGCAGTATTGCTTGATTCTCTGAGTTATGTACAGATGTCCCTTTGATAAGAAAAACGTTAAATTAAAATTAACCTAACAGTAAAAAGTAACTTTGAATACGGAATGTATTTAAAAAAATAAAGAAAGAATGTATTTGAATACAGAATGTATTTTAAAAAATTTAAAAAGGAACTTTGAATACAGAATGTATTTAAAAAAATAAATAAAGCACAGGAATTGAATGTCTTTAAATAGTATCTCATTAGATAAAATGAGATAATTTCACTCATAAATTATGAAAATAATTAAGTAGTATCTACTATAGATATCTGTATCTTTTAACAAGGTATTAACAAACATTGCTATTTGAGATGCTTAAAAAGAGACCAAAAAATTATAATCCAGCAATTTATAAAAGGTATGACAATGCAAATTCTGAACACTGACACCTTTTATCATGAAATCTTATTAAAGTTGCATATAATTCCCATTTCAAT
The DNA here is from genome assembly GCF_000296735.1 of Chrysochloris asiatica. Taxonomy (NCBI): domain Eukaryota; kingdom Metazoa; phylum Chordata; class Mammalia; order Afrosoricida; family Chrysochloridae; genus Chrysochloris; species Chrysochloris asiatica. Next base: position 120,599 of record NW_006408831.1, read on the forward strand.
CAACCAAGATATATTTATTATGCTAGCAATCTACCATGTACTGTAAAGAACACACAAAAAACTATATCAAATATACTGCTTTTGCTCTAAACAAGTTTGGTTTTGTGTACATAAGATAACCTGACTTCTTGTGTCCTGTTGAGTCAGTTTCAACTCAGAGACCCTGTTTCTGAGACTATAAATCTCTATGGGAGCAGAAAGCTTCATTTCTCCCCCGAGGAGCAGCTGGTGGCTTCGAACCACCAACAATGTGGTTAACAGCCCAACAAGTAGCCCACCATGCCACCAGGGCCCTGATAATCTGGTTTAGGTAATGTTTTTAATCATGTCTCTTTATGTATCCTCAGATACAGAGACAAATAATTACAACATTTACTTTACCAAAAAAAAATAAATAAATAAATTTAAAAAATCTTGTGATAATAAAACAAACACATTTTGGAAAATTAATTAGCAAATGGGCAAAACCAGGAAACAATGGCAAGGAGATTCCTAAATTCCTAAAATGGTAAAGGCGAAATATTATAAGGGATTGAGCTGAGAGACACAGTAAAAGTGAAGAGGAGGAGGTAGCTACAGTAGTGGTTAAACAGTGGAAACTTTTGGAGAGGGAAAGCTAGGATTCCTGGTAAGTTTTAGAAGCTAGTACCACTGACTATAACAAGCAATATAAAGAAGGAAAGACTTGAGTTCACTTTCAGACTGTTGTCTGAAGTACCTTGAGATCATCCTGGAGAAGATATCCAATAGGCAGCTAAATACAAGGATCTGGAGTTCAGGAGAGAAGTCTGAGATAACAATTTGGGAGGTGGTAGCATACAGTTGTTAACGGATGAAATCACCTAAAAAAAAAATGTACAAAAGGAGAGGAACCTTGCATCAGAAACTAAAGATCAAAATTAGTATTCCTTAAAAGCTACTCTGGGTAAAACTTTACCCAAAGTTATATGTACTTACACTGAAACTATCCATGATATAAAGTTAAATGAAGGGGGCAAAAAAGTAAATATGAAAAATGCTATGCATAGCATGAAGTCCATTTGTTCAAATAAGTTGTTTGTTTTTAAAAGTTAAGTAGCAAAAGCATAGAGGAAAAATAGAAAACAAACCATGGAGTGATCGATACCAAGTTTATTAATGACGCTACATAGGTCAATACTACTTTTTTAAAATACAGGTATTTAAAAATATATATATATACACACACACATACACACATACTTTTTTAAACAAGAAAAAGATAAATTTGTTCCTTTTCTTAAAAAATTATATCATGTATCCTCACAATATAAAGATTAAAAAAAAACATTGGATATTGGAATCTAAATGGGTAATATAAACACTGTGGTGCTGTGGGCTAATGCATCAGACTGTAAAGTCCTTTAAACTGCAAGGTCAGTGGTTCAAGATCACCAGCTGCTCCTTGGAAACCGTATACAAGGTCGCTATGGGTCAGAATCAATTTGTTGGTACTTAACAACAACAAATAAGATTATGGAGTTCTGGTGTAGCACTGTAGGATAAATACTAGACCAAAAGGTCATCTGAACTGCAAGGTCAGTTGTTCAAACTTACCAGCTGCTGCTCAGAAACCCTATACAGGGTTGCTATGAGTCGGAACTAATTCAATGATACTTAAGTAAGATTATGAAAAAAGTTTATGTACAACCTATACTACCAAAGTAATGAGAATTAAAACACATACCATTTCTTTGCTGTTAAATCGGAAAATAATTTTTTTTTTTAAAGTAAAGACATTCAATGTTTGTATGACTGATAAAAGAGCATCTCAGACACTACTGATAGGAAGCAAACTGTACAATCTTTCAGAAAAAGATGAAAATACCTATCAACAGCCTCAAAAATATTCCTAATAAGTCTCTTAAAAATTTTAAGAAAATAATCTAAAATAAATGAAAATCTCAGATATTTCACTCAATCATTAGTGAAACAATTTAGATCCCAACATCGCAACGCAACAAGAATGTATGCAGATATCAAAAATAACATTTATTTCTATAAAATCTTTTTTTTAAAGTGCACACTATGACCTAGCAATTCTACTTCTCAAGAAACAGTAACATTTATGCACAACAAAAATATTTCAAGATTGCCATGTTTGTAAAAAGTGCAAAATTCCAAATAATCTAATTGTTGTTGTTGTTAGGTGCCACTGAGTTTGTTTAAAAATGTTTTAAAATATGTGATTCTTGTTATATAAAAATTAATAAATTTATATTTAAATAAAATTAATTTTATTTTCCAAAATGAGAAATATTAGCATTTGAAACCAAAAACTTTTGGGCCTCAATCATTTTTAAGCATATAAAGAGCTCTGGTAGTATGCTTGGATAGAGATGCACAGCCTTGAAAACCCTATAAGGCTATTTTACTTTGTCCTGTGGGGTCACTATGAACAGAAATTGAAAAGGATCCTGAGACCAAAAAATGTGAGCGTTAAGTACAACATTATTATGTTAGGGATGATGATTAACAGGGAATTTTGCTTCTCTGAAATGTTTTTTAACAGTTTCAAAAAAGATTTTGCTCATGAACTCCTTGTAGAATTAAAATGTAATAAAGTCAAGTTTATGAAGCTTTTTAAAAGCATGGGAAATGCTTAAACTATTTAAGTAGGCGATCCAACTGTATACAAAACTTTTTTCCTATTAAGAACATGCACAAGAAAAAAAGACTAAAAGACTCAAAATATGAACAATGGTTGATTATTTTTGAATGGTGGAATTATAGTTGATATTTCCTTATTCTTTACTATATATATATATATATATATATATATTTTTTTTACTCTAAGCATGCAGTTTAAATATGCAAGACAGGACAAAAAGGAAAAAAATGGTAGAAAGATTACATATACTTCAACTGGATCAAGCTATTAAACTGCCAAATCAGGAAAGCGCAGGCTCAAATGACTAAATGGAGGAAGTTCATTTGATGAGGCAATTGCCTGTTTTTAAGGAAAAGACGAACTCAATTATAAAATTTATGGGCTCATTTCTATAGGAGTCAAACCAACTACACAGCAATACTTAAACTTGGATTATAATTCGCAATCACGGCAACACAAATAAATGCACAGTTGAAAAGTCAAGTTTTCTTTTAGAATTTTGCAACTACAGAAAAGGTAGAAAGGGAAAAGAACACTACCACATCCTTTTGGTCTAAAATGAAGAAGAAATGCACCGTTGGGGAATGGGCATTTGGAGAGCTCGGGAAGCAATGACAGATTCGTCTGCGGAGACCCAGTCCTTCCAGCGCAGAGACTACGGCTCTCGGGAAAAAGGACCCTCCCGCAGACGTAAATCCCCGGGCGTCTTCTGCCTCTCCCCGCCGCGGCCCGAGGGTCTCTCCCGGGCAGTACCGAGCCCTCCGGGCGGAGTGGGTGGGATTCGGCTAACAGCCGCTGTGACTGCACACACAGCCCGACCCTCCAGGCTTCCCCCGAGGGGGCGGGAGGTTTGAGGGCCGAGAACCCGCTCCGGGTACGGACAGGTCTGGGGCCCAGGCTCGGCCCTTCTAAAGAGGAGAGCCAGACACGGCCCGAGGTCGACTGGTCCAGCGTCTACCCCGCCCCCTCCAGGAGAACAGCCAGAATGAGGAGAGGACACCACTGTCTGTTATAGGGGACTCTTACCTCCCCACACCCGTGCGGAGATTTCTGGGGACTCAAAGCGACGCCGCACCGAAAAGAAGTGCGACCCCGGCGGGGAGTCCAGCGAACGCAAAACGTCGACTCCGAGTTGTCTTTTCCCCCCGCCCGGGCCTAGGGTGAGAGGACGGCGCAGGCGCACAGAAGGAGTTCTTTCGGCTCACACGCCCCCTCCCTCCGCGTCCTCGGCCTCCGCCGGTCCCGAGGCGCCTGCGCTCTGTGGTGCGGGGTCTGAGCTGGGGACACCGGCTTCTGACCGGAAGTGCCCTAGAAGACTATGGGGTAAAGAGGAAACCTGTGGATTGGATTGTCGGTGGGAACTTCTTCCCACTAGACGTCCTGTAGCCAGGTTGGGAGGCGACCCGCGCCAGTATCCGGCTTCCTTTTGCACTCCGCTAACACAGACGCCGCTTCCTCCTTGCTAGGCTCCCGTGTCTGCCGAGAGCGCCGCGCTCCAGTCTGTACTGGACACTCCCGCCTGCCCGGGAATTTACTGGTGTGCTCCCAGCGCTGCCTTCCTCTCTAGAAACTTAAACTTTTAAATTTCGAACTGGTTCCTCTCCCTAATCCCCCGCCCCACTCCCAACCAAGCAACTACCTCTAACGCCAACTAAAAACCAAATCCACTGCCGCGGCTTTGGACTCTGCCCCATTGGCTTTCCCAGACTGTAAATCTATGGAAGCAGGCGGCTGCAGCTGTCTCTTGCCTTGGCGAGTGGGTTGAAACGCCCACCTTTGGTTTAGCAGTCACGAGCTTTAACCACTGTGCCACTAGGACGCCTGTTCAGCCCACTCCACATTCACAATGGCTTTTTCTTGTTGTGTTAGTTCTGCTTTTCAAACAGTGGCCTCAAGAACAGCTGCCTCCTCTGTCTAAAAACTGACTTCCCTGATGTAGAGTATAAAATGTACATCATGTGATAATACTTTTGTGCTTGTTGAACGTTACTATTTTTATCACAAGTTTCTTATAAATATAAATGAGGGAAGAAGAAGCTTCCGTGTGGTATAAGGGTGTCCTTGCAGACTGGTGTAAAAAAATCCATTAGTTGCTAAATAATGTTATCAGTTCAAGATGCATATTGGCCTTCAAAAATTCAAGAGTTGTGATATCTCAAGAGTCCTTTAGAAAGGTAGTGAAAGATTTGAAAATCACGGTTCAAATCCTAAACTGCAATTTACTGATTTGTGGTATTTCAAAAGTGCTTAGTTTCCTAAACTCCAAAGGATGAGCACTAGAATCAAGGTTGGCAATGGGAGCTCCATGGGAGAAAGATGAGGCTTTCTGCTGCAGCAAATATTTACAGCTTCCCAAACCCTGAGGCAGAACCATAGGTACTTAGCAGTAATAAGGGAGAATTGTGTGTTTTAGTTCAATTGTCGTTAAGTGGCATCAAGTCAGTTCCAACTCAGTAGTGACCCTGTATAGGGGTTCCAAGGAGCTTCCAATGGGCTTGAACACCTTCTGATGGACTTGAACAGCCAACCTTGTAGTTAGAAGTTCAGTGCTTATTCTACAGCGCCACACCAGGACTCCTTTGACTGTAAACATCTAAGGCAGTGTTGTCACACAGAAGATGCCCAATTAATAATAAACGTTATTAGTGAGCATCTGCTCTGACAAAATTGTCTAATGCTTAAATAATGTTGACAATTGTCTAAATGTTTGTTATTAATTGAGCATCTGCTGTGTAATGAGCACTGCTGTAGATGTTTACATTGTCCATTAATTTAATCCTTAGAATAATTCTGCAAAATACAGATTTCTATCTCTATATACACATGGACCTCGCCAGATGGAACACATAGAAATCAAATAGACTACATCTGTGGAAAGAAAAGATGGAAAAGCTCCATATCATCAGTGAAGACAAGGCCAGGGGCAGACTGTGGAACAGACCATCAATTACTGATGTGCAAATTCAAATTAAAGC
>NW_006408831.1:128402-128968 GCF_000296735.1 Chrysochloris asiatica
ATTGTTGTTGTTATTAGGTGCCATCGAGTCAGTACTGACTCATAGCGACCCTATGCACATCAGAATGAAACACTGCCTGATCCTGGGCCAACCTCACTATTGTTGCCACGCTTGAGTCCATCGATGCTGCCACAAAAAAACACATAAAATATACTTCTTGCTGTAAACAAGTCTGGTTTTGTGTACATATGATAACCTGGCGATCCTGGCTTCTAAGGAGCATTCTGCAGGTTGTACTTTCTTCCGTACAGATTTGTTTGTTCTTTTGGCGGTCCATGGTACTTTGAATAAAAAACAAAAAGCATACCACTCACACATTAATAAAAGACCAAATTGAGTTATGTTTTAGAATGTGTAGAAAAATTTGGAAGGAAAATCACTCAAATATTATCTGTGATTATCTTGTTGTTGTTGTTGTCAGGTGCCATCGAGTCGGAACCGACTCATAGCAACCCCATGCTCAGCAGAACGAACAATGTCCGATCCTGGGCCAACCTCACTACCGCTGCCACACCCGAGTCCATCAATGATGCCACCTGGCTGATCCATCTCATTGGGGGTCTTCC
>NW_006408831.1:142197-185227 GCF_000296735.1 Chrysochloris asiatica
TCACTGGCTTTAGTGGTTGGTGTGTAAATTTGAATAATAGTGGTATTAACTGGGCTTCCCTGTAGGTGCATGGATATTATCCTATCACAGACAGCGTTGTTCCTCTTCAATTTGTCATTCCCGGCATAGTAAACCATGTGGTTGTTAGATTCAAAATGGCCAATACCAGTGCATTTCAGCTCACTAATGCCTAAGATATCAATGTTGATGCGTTCCATTTTATTTTTGACAACTTCCAATTTTCCCAGATTTATACTTCGTACATTCCATGTTCCAATTTCCAGTGGATGTTTACAGCTGTTTCTCTTCTAGTTGTGCCCTATTAGCAAATGAAGGTTCTGTGAGCATTTCTCCCCCGAGCTTAACTCTGTTCACGTCATCATCGTCAACTCTACTTTGAGGAAGCAGCTCTTCCCCAGTCTCATTTTGAGTGCCTTCCAACCTGAGGGGCTCATTTTCCAGCACTATATCTGACAGTGTTTCTCTGCTATTCATAAGGTTTTCAGTGACTAAATATTCGGAAGTAGTTCATCGCTCTTTCTTCCTAGTCTCTTTTTGGAAGCTCATCTGAAACCTGTCCACCATGGGTGACTCTGCTGGTATTTAAAATACCGGTGGTATAGCTTTCAGAATCACAGCAACTCACAAGTCACCACAGTATGACAAACTATTATATATAGTTTATATGTGTATATATATGTGTGTGTGTATGTGTGTATATATATATACACATATAGACTATAAATAAACCATCCCACAACCACAGAGTCATTTCCAACTCATACCAACATAGTAGGGTTTCTGAGGTGGTAAATCTTTCCAGAAGCAGAAACATTCCGTTTTCTCCAGAGGAGCAGCTGGCATGTTTGAACTGCTGCCCTTATAGTTAGTGTTCAATGTTTACCCTACAGTGTCATCAGTGCTCCTTATATATCAACCATAGATGTATATAAACAAGTTCTGAAAGCATACACTAAATAGGAAAAAATAGCTGAGCATCTGCGTACTTTTTCTTGGATTAAAGTTTTGCAAGACTATCTGCTGTGGTTGGTGCTATACAAGGGGACTGGGTAAGATGGAAGCACATTTCCTTCTGTTGCACGGTCTCTCTTTTTATGGTCACTTCCCTGCCCAAGATCCTCCTAACATCATTGATTCCTAGGATCCCTGGACTTGAATTAGTACTATCTTTTTCGTTAATGGAATTTTCTTCAAAGACTTTTGATCTGTTTTAATTTCAATGATGGTTCATGGTTTCTATTACAACCCTGAATTTGCTTGCTGTCTTTTATATATTAATTAGGTTTATTTGGTTATCAATGTTGTTAAGTGCTGTAGAGTCAATTCTGGTTCATAGCAATCCTGTACAGGATTTCTGAAGAGTAGCTGGTGGGTTCAAATCACCGACCTTTTGGTTCGCAGTCTAGTGCTTATCCTACAGCGCCACACCAGGGGTCTAGGGTATCAGTAGTGCTCCAAAATGTCAGAAACTTAGACTAGATACTTATTTTTCTTTTACATTAACATTTAGATAAAGGCAATCTAAGGTATCCGTGAAACTTTATTCTATGATGCCAACACAGACTCTCTAGTTTTTTGCTTTATCTTTGATGTCCTATATTCCCAAGGTTACCTCATAATCCATTATGGCTACTTCAACTACAGCCATTTTGTCTATTTCAACCAGAAAAAAGGAAGAAAGAGGCATAAAGGGTCATTGTTGTTAAGTGCCATCAAGTAGGTGCCACCTCATATTGACCCCATATAAAGTTTCCAAGGCTTTAAGTCTTTGCAGAAGCAGAAAGCCTCATAAAGGATACATATCAATGTATCATAAGGGTAACAATGTTGTTGCTAAGTGCTGTAGAGTCTCCCTAGTTACTCCACCAAATTGTTCTTGCAAAGGTTGGTAATGACCTCTATGAAATTCAATTGATTTTTTTTTTGTCATCTTCTTTGGTTTCTCAGCATCTGGAGATGTTGAGAACTCTCTCATTCTTGAAGCCCTTTCTTCCTTGGATTCCATGACACCATGCTTTTCTGGAGTCTCCTTGTAAGTCTCCTTTGTGAGCTTCCCCTCTATCAGAACACAAAATGATGGATCTCCTCAGAGCTCAATTTTAAGTCCTTCTCTTCTACACAACTGTAAGTCTACTGCAGACTTCAATTGTCACCGTATGCTGATGATCCCTAAAACTTCATCCCTAGCCCGAATTTCCCTTCTGAGCTGTAGACTGTTATATCCAACAGATTATTACTATTTTAAGTTATAGTTGCCACAAGAAGTTCATTTAGTATACTTAGCATAGTGGCCGTTACATAATAGGAATGGAATAAATGTTCAATGAAACAGAAAGCAAAAGCAAACCCATTGCTCTTGATTCAATTCCAACTCCTGTAACCTGATAGAACAGAGTAGAACTATCCCATATTGTTTCCAAGGCTGTAATCTTTACAGGAGTCCTGGTGTGGTGCTTTGGGTTAATGTGTAGGGCTGCAAAGTCTGTTTGAACCACAAGGTCGGCAGTTCAAGCTCACTAGCCGCTCCTCAGAAACCCTATGCAGGGTCACTATGGGTCGGAACTGATGTGACAGCACACAACAGTCTTTACAGAGGCAGATCACTACATCTTTCTCCCACAGAGTGTAGAACTACTCATGGGTTCAAGCCACAGACGTTTTAGTTAGCAGTCGAGTGCTTAAGCATTACACTACCAAGACTTCTTAATATTAGCTAAATGAATGGCAAATATTTCTTAATTCCACTTTTCTACAAGTACTTTGAAGTCCTCTTGTATACAGTCCTATTAAAAAGATATTTAGAACAAAAGAGTTTCCTTTCATTTGTGAACTTAGCATTCTTGTGTGTATTATGAAACCTAATAATGTTGTGCACTGTGGGCGATAAAAGGAAATAAAGAAATTGCCATATCTAAAACTTAAGTCATTATTTTTCTTGCCCAACTGGTTTTTCCTCTGGCATTCATTAAATCAGGGATCTGTATTCATTTGCTCAAGACAGAAATTTGGGAGCTATCTACTGTGTTTTTTCCCATTGTACTATCAGCCTAATATAGACACACACATTCACACTCACATAAGCACACACACACTCACCACAGACTTGTGGAGTTTCTTAAAAAAATGTTTCAAAGCAATCCCCAAACTCTGAGCTTGTCTGATTATGACTTACTAGGTGTTGTATGATGTGCTTACTTTACTGTCATCGTCTCTCTGCTCTCCACCCGTCGCCTTATGCAGCAGCTCCCTCCCTCCACTACACTCAGGTTGGATCCCTTGTTGCTCTGGAAACAGGTCAGTCTTGCACCTACCACAGTGTCTTATCATTTGCTATTTCTGCAGCCTAGTATGCTCTGCCCCAGTAGCCTCACTGTCTTCTGGCCTTATATCTCAAAGTCACTCTCTCAGTGAGACTTCCTAATAGTTTTATCAAAAAATTTAACATCTTTTCCCCTATCCCTGGCACTTTCTACTTGTATTTTCAACTCCATTTTTCTCCCTGAGCACCTATCACTATGTTGCTGTTGTTAAGTGCCATTGAGTCCATTCTGATTTACAGCGACCTATATAGGGTTTCCAAAGCTATAAATCTTTGCAGGAACAGAAAAGTCTTTTCTTCCTCCTGAGGAGCATCTGATGGGCTCAAACCACCGACCTTGTGGCTCGTAGTGAGTGCTTATCCTATGGAACCACCACACACTCTCTGTCTTGTTTGATATCATCTCTTTACTAGAAAAAGTAAGCTCCATGAGAGCAGGCCATTTTTTAGGGAGATTTTTTTGTTCACTGCTGGTTCTTCAACACCTCATATAGTCTCTGGTACTCTAAATACTCAATAAAGTTTTGTCAAATGATTGAATGAATGAATGAATTTCCTATTCCTACCATGACATTTTGTCTGGGTTACAGGAAACTTTGGAGATAAGATCACCTATAGAGACCTATGATCACCCATCTGCCAGCTTGCTTTACTGTGGTATTCTGAGTGTTGCTGTGATGCTGGAATCTATGCCACTAGTATTTCCAGTATATACCAGCAGGGTCAGCCATAGTGGACAGGTGTCAGTGGAGCTTCCAGATTTGGACAGGTTATTCACTGACTTCTGAAAGTAAGTCAGTGAAAATCCTGTGGATTACAACGGAGTATTGTTCCATATAGTGCTGGATGATGAGCCTTCTAGGTTAGAAGGCAGTCAGAATGTATAATTGCGTCAACAGTGCACTTGCATAGCCTAGCACTTGTGAAGATAGTGCGGGAGTGGGCAACTCTACAGATAGGTGTCTTAATCATTCTCATTTAGTACATCAGGAAATGGAGGCACAGAAAAGTTAACTGACTAGCTCACAGGCACATTGTTATTGTTGTTAGGTGCCAGCCAGGCAGCCTGGACTCATAGTGACCCTGTGAACTACAGAACGAAATACTGTCCAGTTTCTGTATCCTCACAATTGTTGTTATGCTTGAGCCCATTGCTGCAGCACTGGACCATTTCATCTCCGTTGGAGTCTTCCACTATTTGTTGACCATCCACTTTAACAAGCATGATGTCCTTCTCTAGGGACTGGTTCTTCCTGATAACATATCTGAAGTATGAAAGATGAAGTCTCACAATCTTGGCTTCTAAGGAGCACTCCAGCTGTACTTCTTCCAACACAGACCTCTTTGTTCTCTTGGCAGTCCATGTTGCTTTCAATATTCGTCTCCAATACCACAGCTCAAATGTATCAATTTTACAGTCTTCCTTATTCACTGTTCAACATTCACATGCATATGAAACTATTAAAAATACCATGCCTTGGGTCAGGTGAACCTTAGTCTTCAAACTGACATCTTTACACTTGAACACTTTAACAATGTCTTGTGCAGCTGATTTGCCTAGTATAATGTGTCATATGATTGCTTGACTGCTGCTTGCATGAGTGTTGATTGTGGACCAAAGCAAAATGAAGTCCTTGACAACTTCAGTCTTTTCTCCATTTATCATGATTACATTTATTGATCAGTGGTGAGGATTTTTGTTTTCTGTACATTGAAGTGCAGTCTTTGATCTTCATCAATAAGTATTTTAATTCCTCTGCACTTTTAGCAAGCAAAGTTGTATCAGCTGAGTATCTCAGGTTGTTAATGAGTCTTCTTCAAGTCCTGACACCATTTTCTTCTTCATGTAATCCAATATCTCAGATTATTTGCTCAGCATACAGTTTGAATAATTATGGTGAAAGAATACCAAGTTGGTGCACACCTTTCCTGATTTTAAACCATTCAGTGGAAAAGGGAGGCAGGAAAAGATGGCAGACTAGGTAAAAAGGCTGTGTACAGACTCTCTGTAGCAAGGATATGGAAAGCTGGACGAGGCTGATGCAGAGGACAGTCCTAGAACTCTGAGCTTCAGAGGAATGGATAGAAAAGGGGCTCAAGTAGTTACTGGAACAGAGAGTGAAACAGACACTGCAAGAGAGGAAGTGACTGGCCCTCATGAGGAGAGCTGGCTGAATGGACTCATGAGGTAGAGGAGAAAAGAAGAGGGAGGAGAGTAAGCAAGGCTGGTGATCAGAGCAGGCCACTAGACACAATGTGGACACCTTGAACTTTCTCAGGCAACTGTAAGGTTAACTGTATGTTGGTATAGTAAGGTAAGAGGCCAGTAGGTGGTGCCGTATATGGCTTATTGACAAAGAGAAAGCCTTTGACTTTTATTTTATTCTGTGTTGCTTTGTTGGTTTGTTTTCCTTCTTGCCTCAGCCAACAGAAGACAGCAACTACAACCATATAGCCAAGCCACAGCTGTACCCTCTCCAGCCCTTCCAATTTAGCAAGAGCCAATATGAACTGCTATACACCAGATCAATGACTAAAACCAACATCAGCTAAATCCACTCTGAATTGAATTGTACAGTGAAGAGAACTACACACAAGCTCATCTCCTGATCACACCTACCAGGAGGCAATTGATGAGTGCCTAAGACTATACCAACATACATTCATCATCTTAATACAAATACAACACCACCTTAATGACTAGAAAACAGAAAATTTCTGCTCACATGAAGAAACAAGACAGAGTAGCTCAAATAAGTGACCAAGAGGCAGAGCTAGAAAATGCTTCTGAGGAAAAACAGCACTGGAAATACCTGAAATGAATTTGGTGGTGGTGGTTATGTGCCATGGAGTTGGTTCTGACTCATTTTAGAATAATTTTAGGTACACTCAGATGATTGACATAAAAGTCAAGGAAAATAAAGAAAAATTCAGAAAAGTGCCACAGGAACAATCAAACAAAATAGATAAAACATTGGAGACACTACAAAACCAGCAAACAAAAATCTACAAAATCAATACTAAGATATCAGAAATGGACAATACACTGAAAGGACAAAGGAATAGATTTGAATCAATGGAAACCAGAATTAGTCAGCTGGAAGACAACTCAATAAGCTACAAGAAGAATGGAAAAAAATCTAAAGAAAGCCTAAGACTCATGTAGGACAACATGATGAGGAATAATCAACAGGTGGCTGGAATTTCAGAACAGGAAGAGACAAAGAAAACCACAGGAAGAAGAGTTGAGGAGCTGCTGGAAGAAAAATTCCATGACATCCTGAAGATGAGAAGATAAGTATTCAAGAATCTGAACGAACCCAAAACAGGATAGACTCCAAAAGAAAATCACCAAGACATTATAATCAAACTCTACAAAATCAAAGACGAAGAAAGAATCTTGAAAGCAACTTACAAACAATGAAATGTCACCTACAAAGTAAAACCAATAAAAATAATTGCTGATTTCTCAGCAGAAACCATGCAGGCAAGAAGGCAATGGGAAGACATATCCAAAACTCTGAAAGTAAATCATTCAATATCCTCTTGTCCTGTTGGAAAGACTGCCTCTTGGTTTGTGTACAGATTCCTTATAAGTACAATTAACTGTTCTGGAATAGCCATTTTTCACAATGTTACCTGTAGCTTGTCGTGATCCACACAGTTGAAAGCCTTTGCATAGTCAATAAAGCACAGGTAAACATCTCTCTGGTATTCTCCGCTTTCAGCCAAGATCCATCAGATGTCAGCAGTGATGTCCCTAATTCCACGTACTCTTCTGAATCTGACTTGAATTTCTGTTAGTTCTGTCAAGATAGTGTTGCAGCCATTTTTCAATTATCTTCCGAATAGTTTTACGTGTGCCTGTGATAATAATGATATTGTTTGATGATTTCCATAGTCTTGGGTCACCTCTCTTTGGAAGGGGCACAGATATAGATCTCTTCTAATAGACTGATCATGTAGCTGTCTTCCAAAAAAAAATTCTTTTTAAGCTATGCAATACTTTATGTACAATCTTTACAAAGTGACACATTTTAAAATAATATAATTGGACACAAAAATTTACACGTTAGAGAAATTGGCATCAGTAATTGTATAAAGCTCTCTTCTAGGGTTCTGAAATTTCAGACAAACATTATTAGCTCTGTAAATAAAATGTTATTGTGTCTCTGATTTCTGTGACCATTACAATGGATTATTGAACCCAGCTGAGAAGTAGAGAGGGAGGTGGGAAGAATGCTTTGTGCCACATTTTTGCACATACCTACTTTTCTTTGGTCCACCACTCATCTGTCAGTTTGTCGTACTGTGGTGACTTGTGAGTTGCTGTGATTCTGGGCGCTATTGTTGTTGTTGTTGTTGTTAGGTACCATCGAGAAAGTACTGACTCAATCCGACTTTTTGCACAGCACAACGAAACACTGCCTGATCCTGGGCCAACCTCACTATTGTTGCACACATGAACCCATTGATGCTGCCACTTGGCCAATCCATCTAGCTGGGGGTCTTCCTCTTTTTCTCTGACCCTCCACCTTACCAAACATGATATCCTTCTCCAGCAACTGGTCCCTCCTGACAATATGTCTGAAGTATGAGAGATGAAGTTTGGCCATCCTGGCCTCCAAGGAGCACTCTGGCTGCACTTCTTCCAACACAGATCTGTTGGTTCTTTTGGCAGCCCATGGCACTTTCAATATTCTCCTCCAACACCATAACTCAAAAGCATCGATTCTTCTACAGTCTTCCTTATTTACTGTCCAGCTTTCCCATGCATATGAGGTTATTGAAAATACCATGGCTTGGGTCAAGGGCACCTTAGTCTTCAAGCTGACATCTTTGTTCTTCAACACTTTAAAAAGGTCTTGTGCAGCAGACCTGCTCGATGCAATATGTCATTTGATTTCTTGACTGCTGCTTCCCTGAGTATTGATACTTGATCCAAGAAGAATGAAGTCCTTGACAACTTCAATATTTTCTCCATTGATAAGAATGTTGTTTATTAGTCCAGTGGTAAGAATTTTTGTTTTCTTGACATTGAGATGTAATCCATACCATCATCAGTAAATGTTTTAAGTCCTCTTCACTTTCAGCAAGCAAGGTTGTATCATCTGCGTATCGCAGGTTGTTAATGAGTCTTCCTCTAATCCTGATGCCACCATTTTTCTTCATAGAACCCAGCTTCTCGTTTAATTTGCTCAGCATACAGGTTGAATAAGTATGGTGAAAGAATACATCCTTGTCTCACACCTTTCTTAATTTAAAAACATTTAGTGTTCCCATGTTCTGTTTGAACAACTGCCTTTTGGTCCAGATACAGATTCCTCATGAGCAAAATTAAGTGTTCTGGAATACTCATACTTCTCAATGTTGTCCGTAGCTTGTCATGATCCACACAATTGAAAGCCTTTGCATAGTCAAAAAAGCACAGGTAAACATCTTTCTGATATTCTCTGCTTTCAGCCAAGATCCATCAGACATCAGCAATGAGAGCCCTTGTTCCATGGTCTCTTCTGAATCCGGCTTGAACCTCTGGAAGTTCTTTGTCAATGTGTGCTTGCAGCTGTTTCTGTATTACCTTTAGTAAAGGTTTCTGTATTATCACCATTCATCTGTCAGTTTGTCATACTTTGGTGGCTTGTGAGTTGCTGTGATTCTGAAAGCTATGCCACCAGTATTGTAAATACCAGCAGGGTCACCCACGGTGGACAGGTTTCAGATGAACTTCCAGACAAAGACAGACTAGGAAGAAGGAGTGACAAAATTTTTAGTCACTGAAATATTTAGTCACTGAAAACTTTATGAATAGCAGAGAAACACTGTCCATGTGTATAGTCGTCTCTTATGCTATCTAAAGAAGGTCATTTGAAATGAACAAATCATTTATTTTGCAGAATTCTGTCATGGGATCTCTAGCATAATTTCTATCACCAAGGCCATATTTACCAAATACTGATCCTTCCTCTTTGCTCCCAACCTTTGCATTCTAGTCTGTTGCGGACCGTGTAAGACTAGTCAGAGGTTCGAGGCCCTATAGGCCCGAGTGTAACAAATGAGGCCACTGGCAGTTAATAGCAAATTGTTTTTCATCTTAATATTCAGTTACATGTATTAATTTAATACACGGAGCTCTTGATAATCCACAGATAAATGTGATATTTTCCTAAAGCCGAGACTAAGAGTTGCAAGGTTAAGCCTTTCTCCAAAGGATTAACTAAAAATATCTTAGCTACTTCTCTGTTCTTTGTTCTACAGACAAAAAAGCCATCTTCCCTGAATCTCTCCCAAGTGTTAGCTTTTCAGCCAAGTTCCTGAAAACCTGGTTCAGGAAGCCGAAACAGCGGGACTCTGCCCAAGCTTTTGTCCTTACCTCTCACCTTCCCCCACCTGAGCTCAGGGGCTATAGATATGTTAACTGAGCCTGAGAAACCAAGTTGCTGGCCTGGGATTCGAACCAGCGAAGTATGATGTAAAGTTACCTGAATGTCTGGAAAATTACTGATGCTAGCTGTACCTTGCCTAAGTCCCTCCCAGCTTGGTGTGAAGCTCCTCCCCTAAATAAAACAGAGGCCTGGGCCTCCCCAGGTGAGCATTACGGGTTGGAAGGCATGCAGTAAAGATTGTAGTGCATTATGGGTTGGAGGGCATGCAGTAAAGATGGCAGGGCAGTGAGTTGCTGCCTGCAGAGGCCACGATGCCTGCACTCCCAAGCCTGCCCACCAGTGATGTATCCACCCTGGCTTTGGGGTGCCTCATTGTCTCCCTTCTTCTGTCTATCGGTGTATTCTTTTGCTATATCTACCGCCGTCAGGTATCTCCTCCTCGTGAACCAAACCCCTATGTCGAGGCAGGTCCCCGGCACCAGTCACCACTAATGATCAATACATCTTGATTGCATGTTTCAGATTGAAGAAGTAGGTAGAATTCTTCTATTTCATCCTCACTGGTTTTAGTGGTTGATGCATAAATTTGAATAATAGTGGTATTAACTGGTCTTCCCTGCAGGTGCATGGATTTTATCTTATCACAGACAGCGTTGTACCTCATGACTGATCTGGATATGTTCTTTTTGACTATGAATGCAACACTATTCCTCTTCAATTTGTCATTCCTGGCATAGAAAACCATGTGGTTGTCACATTCAAATGGCCAAAACCAGTCCATTGCAGCTCACTAATGCCTAAGATGTCGATGTTTATGCATTCCATTTCATTTTTTACAATTTCTAATTTTCCTAGGTTCATACTTCATACATTCCATGTTCCAATTATTAATGGATGTTTACAGCTGTGTCTCTTCATTTTGAGTTGTGTCCCATCAGCAAATGAAGGTCCCGTGAGCTTTTCTCCCACAGGCTTTACTCCATTCATGTCATCATAATGGTCAACTCTACTTTAAGGAGGCATCTATTCCCCAGTCACATTTTGAGTGCCTTCCAACCTGAGGGGCTCATTTTCTGGCAGTATATCTGACAGTGTTTTTCTGCTAGTCATAAGGTTTTTAGTGACTAAATATTCAGAAGTAGTTCATCTCTCCTTCTTCCTAGTCAGTCTTTGTCTGGAAGCTAATCTGAAACCTGTCCGCCATAGGTGACCCTGCTGGTATTTAAAATACCCTGCTGGTATTTAAAAGATCACCAGTCCTCTGTCAGTTTGTCGATGACCATGCTGGCTTGTGAGTTGCTGTGATTCTGGAAATTGTGCCACTGGTTGTTTTTCGGTTTTTGAATCTTCCTCTAGTTGAGTTCCGATTATCAAGCTATCTAGACTGGGTCAAATGGGTACTATCTGCAACTTTAGGTGTTCTTGTGTGCCTCCTCTTACTCCATATCAGCTGGATGCTTCACTATCAGCTCTAGGCCTCTGTGGCTATGTCCTTGTCCATGGGCTCAGGAGTCCCCAGGTCTCGCCACACTTTGAACCAACCACCCCTTCTTCTTTCTCACATCTCCAGGTCAACAGGAGTCTATGGAATGTGGTTGAACTCAGCCCATTTCTTCATTGCTGCCTTTCCCCCTCTTTCACTCACCACTAAACCAATGTGGTCATCAGCAAGCTTACATTCCTGTTTATGTGTTCCCTTTGAGTTTCAGTCTTAGAAGGGGATTTGTCCTGAAGGAACTTGATTGCTTCCCTTGATGGCTTCCCGGTGGACAACTTGCTTATTTTTGTAGTAGCCAGTCATGCTGATATTTTTGTTTTGTTTTTTTCCTGATGATCTTTCTTTGAAGATGTGTCTTCTGTTGCTCTAGCTGTTCCATGCTGGTCTGCTTGTCCTTTCTAGAGGGAATATCCCACCTCAGAAGGTTCTGGAGGGGGCTCAGGATTCCACCCAAGGTCCCATACACTGCAAAGGCTCCGCAAGAGGCCCATTTCTTTGGGCAAGTTGTAGAACTCTTTTAGGTATTCCAATCAGCTCTGATAGTGTAGTGGTTAAGAATCGGGCTGTGAACCGCAAGGTCAGCAGTTCGAAACTATCAGCTGTTCCTCGGGAGAAAGATGAGGCTTTCTGCTCCTGTAAAGATTTTCAGCCTCGGAAACCCTGTACAGGGTTGCTATGAGTTGGAACTGACTCCACGGCACATAACAACAACAACAACAATCAGTTATACGCTGAAGACGGGTTTACAAGCTTTCTATAATCATGTTTCCCGAAATTGCTTTCTATCCCACTCAAGTGTCCATTTTACGATAGTAGGCAAGAGAAACCAATATTCATAAGGCAGTCAAACATCTTAGTATTTATTATTTCCCCTCTTCAATACAGAGTCCTGTTATTCCAAGGTTGAAGCAGGCTTTCTTGCTTGGTCATTCCGCTTTTGTGGGTTGCTTCTTTGTTTCTTTTTTCCCATGCTGCACATACATCTGGCACCCATGATGAAGTCTAAGATTTCAAGATGAATTTTGTTCCTGAGGCATCTGGGATACTTGACATACTGGGATACTGTGCCTGCGCTGAAAACTGTTTAAGGGGGAGGTTAATAAGTAAATGATGGTTAACAACCTCTGTTGGGTAGCTAAATAGAGAGGGAAGGCTCACAAGCCCCCCTGGGTTCCAGATGCACAAGGAGATCATTTGTTTTTTTGTTCATTTTTAATTTAATTCATTTATATATTGCCCATCTGACAAGGAGACAATTTCTATCTCTTGTCCACATCCTGCCCTGGTCGTCCCAATGCAACAGCTAATAAATGAGCTTGTTTTTCCATTTTTCTGTCCTCTTGGTCTTCGTCAGCCTTATCACAGTTATTTAGAACGTTGTTAGCCTTCTCCACTAGTCAGGATAAAGGAGTGTCAGGTCCCAGTTCTGTCTTTCTTAATTTTCTTTGAATATCTGGGTAGGCCTGAGCCAAGAAGTGCATACTCAGGACCACCCCCCTCTGTATCCAAATCTGGGTCCAAATTTGTGTATTTTCTCAATTAGCCTGCTCAAGAAGGTTGGGGGGATTTTCCTCTTTGCCCAAAGTAATTTCTTTAACTATGTCATAGTTGAGTGCTTTGGACACATATTTCTTTATCCCTTCTAACACACAAGTTACTGGGTGTTTGCATTGTCAAAATCTTCCTCCTCCTCATAATTCCTCCCTGGGTCTAGGGTCAGCACTGCAGCTGAACAATTTCAGAGGTAGAGTTAGACTTGTGTGCTACACCTGCATATTCTCTAGACTTGGCCTTAATCCTGCCCCTTCCATCAGCTGTTAAGTGCCTTGGAATCAGTTCTGACTCATAGTGACCCTGTATCGGGTTTCTTAGGAGCAGCTGGTGAATTTGAACTGCTGACTTTGCAGTTCAAACAGACCTTGAGGTTCAGTGCTTATCCTATAGCACCATACAGCAAAAGGTTAATATGATTTCCCATCCCTCCAAGAAAGAGCCACGTTAAGGGACACTTTTTGGAATTCATCTCTAAATTTCTCAAGATCTGTTGACACATTCCCTAGCTTGTCTTTGCACTGCCCCAAATTAAACATGGAAATGACGACAAGTACCTGGACTGCCAGCGGACTTCCTGCTACCCCTAGTACTTCCCTCAGGGCCTATAAACCTGTCCCTGCAGTATTATGGGAATTCACAGTTCTTTGGGTTCCACCTTATAACCTGATAGCAGATCCATTGTAGAGGGATCAAGGTTGGAGGTACACTTGGAGGGAAGTGGTGGGTAAAGACAAGGGTTAGCTGCTGGCTGACCTTCATAAGGACAAGGTGCGCTATAGGGCTGGCTGGTGGCTGAGTCAAGCTGTGGGATGGGGAAGATGGAGGGGCCCTGTTAGAAGGTGGGTATGAAGACTGGGGAGCAAAGCACTCACCCCTGCCCCCACTATAAGCCGTGTTGTCTAGGATGTCTACAGGCTGCTTAGAAGTTTCAGGTTTAAAACCAAAAACCTGGAGGGGGTCATCCCCTTTGCTTTCATAGTAGCAGCCTTTTCTTCACTTGGTGTTGTGGTATAGAGCCATAACGCATTGTACATAGGGACTCTCTCCCCATTTTCTTTCTCTTTTGCAAAAGAGATCTAACTGTAAAATGGTGTTAAAAAAGAGAGGGACCTATTAATGGGCCATTGTTTTTGGTCTCTAACGGTATACTGGAGCCAGATGATAATACAAAAGAAAATGTGTTTCCTTTTCCTAATTTCCTCTGCTTGGAGGTCTCCCCAGCGAATTAACAAGTGGCCTGGGGGCAGTCTTTTGGGCTGCTTGAGGTTTGACCCATGGTTTG
The DNA here is from genome assembly GCF_000296735.1 of Chrysochloris asiatica. Taxonomy (NCBI): domain Eukaryota; kingdom Metazoa; phylum Chordata; class Mammalia; order Afrosoricida; family Chrysochloridae; genus Chrysochloris; species Chrysochloris asiatica. The sequence continues at coordinate 156,255 of NW_006408831.1, forward strand.
ACCAGCGTTCCCTTTCCACAAGCAGTGGTCACTCATCGAGTCCTCAAAATCAGTTACTCCACCCCGCATGTCCCAGGAATGCTAGTCTGAAAGAAGCCGGACAACTTCCAAAACGCTTTCTTTTAGGAGGGCCAGGGGAGAAAAATGGTGGCCTCCCCTCCCTTTAGCAAAGGCTAATCTGGCCCAGAGGTGGATCTCACACATGGGTCAAAATAGTCCTCACAGTCCAGGCAGCTGTGAGCATGGAAAGCAAGTACTTCCAGAAACCAGTTGGGGGAATATTCCTTTCAAACTTTGCCTGGGGCTGGTGGTCAGGGGGAAGGGTCCAAGGGCCAGAGAGGGTCTGATCCACAGTGCCCACCTGACACAGAGGACAAATCGGCAGTCCAAGAGTTAAATAGCATCCCACAGTGGGTCTAAGAAGATCTTCACACACATAAAAGAAAAATAAGTCTTTGAAATCTGCCTGTTTAATTCAGGGAAGAAAGAATTACTAGGGGTCAGAGTAATGTTAAAAACTGTATAGAGTGTTTAACTCAAAGTGGTGCCTGCGCCAGCCAAACAAATAGGGATTGGCAAACAGAACACATGAAGATCACAAATCAGAACATGTCTAGGATCCCCTAACAAGCAGAAAGAGATCAAAGAGATCACAGCTCCAGAAGCCAAGGCTTCCTAGAGGACAGTCCAAGATGATAGATGTGAGAACAAACATATAGCAGTCTCAGTCAGGGAGTAGGAGAGACAGAAGGGAAAACTTCCAGTGGGTCTTGGGGACTTGAACCCTTCACCATGGCGATTACCTGGAGCTCTTGGGGATTCAGACTCCTCCCTGAAGCCAGTCCCTGTCCATAGGAGCATCCAGTGACAGGTGGTTAACAGGGTGATCCATACCATGCCTGTTCCTCATTCTTGGGGACTTGAGTGCCTCATGTAGGAATCAGGTCTCCCAGTGACCAGTCCGGGACTCTTGAACCCTCCTTTTGTTACTTTAAAGCCAAAGAAAAATGTAGGGAAGAAGTGCACAGAAAGTTTTAATATTAGATACCAGGAGGAAAGGCATAGAGGCTTAAGATGTGCTGCAGAGCTCAATGAAAAGAATGAAGAGGCAGACAGCAAAAAGACAGAAGATGAAAAGATTTGCATTCATAGAAAGAAAGGTTCCCCAAAATGTTCCTGGACAAGGCGTGGCTGGCCAGTGGTGAGTAATCAAAACCAGCAGTCAGCTCAATACCATCCTGGGGTTCTCTGAGGATGTAGCCCCAAGTGTCCTGGCAGAGTCACCAGTAAACTGATACTAGGTTGAGCTACAGAAGACTAGAAAATCATGAAATTATAGTACAAAAGAGGTTTATTAGAATATGGAAAAATAAAACCTGCAGGGAGACATGCATCAATGCAGGTGTATTTACAGTGAGAGGTTAAGCTGTAGATGCTGTTCCACCAGATTTCAGAAAAGGGGCAGGCTTTTCTGTTTACATAGTTCTGCTTGCATGTGTTGCTTCCTTGTTTCTTGTTTTCCCCATGCTGCACACACATCTAGCATCCATGGTGGAGTCTAAGACTTCAAGATGGATTCTGTTGCAGAGGCATATGGGATACTTAACATAACTGATTTTACCCCTGCACTGAAAACTGGTTAAGGAAGAAGTTAATAGGTAGCTGATGGCCAGCAACTTCCACTGTGTAGCTGAATAGAGAGGGAGGGCTCACAAGCCCTGGGTTCCGGATGTACAAGAAGATAGTTTTTCTCATTGTATCTCTTTTATATACTGCCCACCTGACAAGGAGATAGTTTCTATCACTTGCCCACATCCTGCCCCTCTGTTCTTCATATTTGAAAGTTTTTTATGGATACATTGATCTTTTCCTGATACCACTTTTCTGCTGCTGCCTGTAATTTTACTCCTGTTCCCTTACCCTAACACTACCTCTTAAGGAAAATCCCTGTTTTTACCTATTGACACGTATTCCTATCACCTACTTAAATGTAGACATGGAAGGTCTTCTATTCTATCCTGCCAATTCCCAATCAAGAAAGAGCCCCACCTTGTCTCCAAAGTTTGCCTTTGTCAGCAATACAAAATATCAGCATTCCCGGGTCCTTCTCAGTGTTTATTTTTTTTTAACATATTGTCGTTGAACACATATCAAAAGCTTAACTGAGCAAAGTTGCTCTTGAAAAGTCATCTAGAATAATGCTGTCCATAATGTTTGTAGGTATTCTGTTTTCCTTGGATGAAATTCGATTTCAGGAAGAATACATACTTGAAAACATTCCTTTGTTGTTAAGTGCTGTGGAGTTGGTAACTCATAGAAAGCCTGTATAGGTTTCCGAGGCTGTAAATCTCTGTGGGAACAGAAAGCCTCACCCTTCTCCCATGAGCAGCTAGCTGGTGGGCTAGCACCACTGACCTTGTGGTTCACAGTCCTGTTGCATTTTAATGTTATACTCTCCGCTTTTATCAAAGTTATTATAAGAAAAAATCATCTTGATCTATCACTGAGGTCATCTCTCTCAATAGAGTCTCTTATAGGTAGGTAAGTACACAGATGGACACAGTGGCTGCAATAATGAGGTCAAACATAGCAACAATTGTGAAGGCACAGGCTCAGGCAAACTTGTGTTCTGTTATACACAGGGTTGCTATGAATTAGAGCAGACTTGATGGCATCTTACAACAATCAAAAGATAAGTAAAGTAGGTAGCTCGGTAAATAGGATCTATAACTATAGATATACAGATATATACATCTTTTTAAGTGTTAATTACCTAAAAGCTTTTAAGGAAAGAACTGCCTTCTACTATGTTATGTACAATTTTTATTTCAATGTTTAAGGAAACATTTTAGATAGTCATCCTAAATACCCAAGAAATGCTGGAATTAGTATTCCAGCCTTAAGAAGTTTAATAATACACTTGGAATTATTTCCTCAGAATTTTAATATTAGGTATGAATTGATGCATTCTAAACTTCAGTTTAAATCTTTCTTAGCAATGATGCATAGATCTAAATTGTGATTTGATTGGCATTACTAATTTACACATCATGAATTCTATGGAGTAAAATTAATGAGAATTGTTTTTGTGTACTGGAGATTTAATAAAAACACTCTGTAAAGAAGAAGAGCTATTTTGTTTAAATTGCAAGACCTCTTTTTTTGTGTGTGTGTATTTTGCTTAGGAAATTCAATGCAAATTTGCTCAAACTGCCATAAAATTTTGACAGCTTTATAAACCTAAGATTACTCAAAAAGTACTATTATATTTTTAATGAGAATTGTTGATTAAATTTTCTAAGTCAAGATTTTTTACTTCTACCCTTAAATATTCCTTCTGAAGCCATGCACATTCAATATTGCCTGAGTATATTAGCTAGATAAATTCATCTGTGGGTTTCACAGATATTACCAATATTTCTCTTTGGGGAGGAAGTTCTTCTTTAATCTTCATCTTTTACTTTTTTCCCACCACTAACCCTGGTATTGTTTAAGACAACTGAATATAAGCAAGCAATTCTGCTATTAATCTGAAAAGATGATTTCATTATTACAAGAGTTCACTGGCAGCCATGATGTCTTGTTACTCTAGTCAGAGATACTAATTCATTAGGTAGATCAATTGCTAAATAAAACATTATAGACTATACCATTGCATAAATTGAGTTTAACTGGAACGTTATACTTAGTTAATGACAAAAGTATTTTAAATCTACTTAGAATAATACTTTAATATCCTTTTAAAGATGTTTCTAATATCTATTCTGACATTTTTTTCTGAAGAAACCCTAGTGGCTTAGCAAATTGAGCATTGGACTACTATTCAGAGTCACAGATTCAAAGCCACAAGGCTACCCATGGGAGACGTAAAGGTTTACAGCCTTGAAAATCCTAGCGAATCCTTCTCCTCGGTCGTATAGGGTAGCTGTGAGTTAGAATTGACTCTGTGGCAATGGGTGGGATGTTGTTTTTACACATTTCATCTACTTGTTCCAATTTAGTGCCTTTTTTTTTTTTCATCATTAATTGTTGCTCCAAGGCAATTTAGAGAACATCTGCCATTATGTAAGCTCTTTCTTACTCATCTTCAGAAATTCCAACTGCTTGAGAAAGGAAGTTTACAAGGCATCAGAGGCAAACCCCAAACAGTCTTGTCTGAATTGTGAGGATAAGGAACAGATGTGGTCTCCTGACCACCAGTCTCTCCCATGGCCTCGCACTGTTCCTAATCTGAGTTTGGTGGTCTTTAGCTATTCACTAATACACAGTGTTTGGCATTAAAAATATGACTGAAAGTACATGGGTGGGCAGAACTTGTGGACTTGTGGCAAATAACTTTGGGGTGATCGTGGATTCAGACATTTCTTTGGGGAAATCCCCAATTGTTAGTACACCAAGAATTGTCTAAGGCTAGTTAGTTTACCCAAGAGTAATACACCAATCTCTTGGGTAGGAGCGTGTTTGGAAGAGGAGGTGGATGCTTGGCTTCTGGAGTTCTCAGAATGGGAAGGAAGATGGGAGTCTTGCCATCAGATGTGTTGCTGTTGTGGTATGCCGTGGAGTCGGTTCCAACTTAGAGAATAGCATAGAACCTCATACGCAAGCAAAAGCTTGACAGTAAATAAGGAAGACTGTAGAAGAATTAATGCATTCGTGTTACGGGGTTGGAGGAGAATATTAAATGTACCACGGATGCCAGAACAAACAGATCTGCGTTGGAAGAAGTGCAGCCAGAGCGCTCCTTGGAAGCCAGGATGGCTAGACTTTATCTCTCATAATTTGCACATATTGTCAGGAGGGGCCAGTCCCTGGAAAAGGATATCATGTTTGATAAGGTGGAGGGGCGGAGAAATAGAGGAAGACCCCCAGCGAGATAGATTGGCACAGTGGCAGCATCTATGGGCTCAAATGTAGCAACGATTGTGAGGCTGGCCCAGGATTGGGCAGTGTTTTGTTCTGTTGTGCATAGGGTTACTATGAGTCAGTACCGACTCGATGGCACCTAACAACAACAACAAACAAACCTAGTAGTTCAAACCAGACTTGTGGTCCAGTACTTTAACTCACAGCGCCACATAGACCTTCACTTTTTAATTTCCTTGGTTTTAGTACTGTGCTTTCTGCATTACATAAAATATAAACAGTAATGGAACTTTGGGAAAGGATGTTTGGAAAGCAAAAAGTTCTAAAATTCAGCATATCACTCTTGCACTCTTGCTGTCTTCCCCAATTCTTCTCTTTTCACAGTATGCTTACTGGGATGAATGGTGACTTCCTCCCTCCAGTTGCTCAGGATCAGTTTGGGCATCATCCTTTACTCCTCTTTTCCTTCTTCTCACACTATGATCAATCAGCAAAACCTAGTGGCTCTATTCTCAAACTAGACTCAGAATCTGGCCATTCTCCCAGCTAGTATAAATCACCATAATTTCTAGTCTGTTGTAGATTGTTTCACTAACTTAATTTATATATATAGCTATTGACAAAGTATATATTTTATCTGCTAGGATTAATAAACCATTACTTGCCCTTTTCATTACTGCCATCACGTTCTGCTCTGGCCTTGACCACTGGTAATCTGATTTGTGGTACCTTCCTTCCTGTCATTTTGGATCCTGAATACCCTGTTGTCATTGTGTGCCATAGAGTTGATTGCAACTCATAGCAACTCCATAGAGCAGAGTAGAAGCCCACCACTATAGAACATCCTGTGGGGGTGGGCTCGAATGGGGAAGAAAGTTAAAAAACAAGAACCTGTCTGCATTGCAATTCTGTCCTTCCCATGCAAACAATTTGTCTCAAAATAACTGAGACTGCCCCTCTGCTGATTGGTTATTTGTAGATGTGTACTCAGATCCAGCCTTTACTGTTCTCCTTCTGTGCTCTAAGCTGCATTCTGTATATGCCAGGCTCTTTGACAATGGTTAAGATCAACCAGTGGAGAGGCCAGGATTAGAGATTGAAGGCTGAGGAGTGAGGAAAACAGCATTTCTCCTCCTCTCTCTCTGCTCTGTGTGTCTGGGAATGAGCCTGAGCCATGATTCCATCTCCCTCCAGGCTCCCCAGTTCCTAAGCTCTGCTTACCATACCTCCCCCTCCCTTTGACCCTCTGGCTGTGGGAGCAGTTGCTGTTTCCTGACATTGATAAACTCTGGCTGCCTCACTGACCTTTGATTGCCCTTTCAGCTCTCTCATCCTTTTTTGTGACTAGTTTCCCATATTAAATTTCCTCTGCTAAGATATCTGGTTCTCTTTTCCTGCCTGGACCCTGACTGATATTGCCGCCTTTCAAATTCCTGCCATGTCCTGCAGGAATCCCATTTTATGCTCATAACTATAATTTTCCCTGCAATACATTGCTAATATTTATTCATTTTCATATTTACTTTTTAGGTTTAAAATAAAATAATCCACCTCTTATAACAATGTCATATTTTTAGAATCATAGTTGAAGTATTTATTTCCATATTGGTGAATTCCTATCAAACGTTGGCTCATGAGCTAGACACTTCACCAGTATTTAATCTGCACAGTTACCTCCAAGGTAGTTATTACTACCTATTTATCAGAAGAGAACACTTGACGAAAATTAGAGAGATGGTGGGATTTAACTTTAAACTTGCATCTGTCTGTTGCAAGCGCTTTTCACCACCCCACTTCATTGTTCTACTAGATTCTATGGCTGTCTTCACATTCATCAGTGTTTGCTCATTCTTGTGATTTTAAGAGACACAACAGGTTTTATTACATCCTTATAACTTTAGAGTCATTTACAGATTGAAGATATGTGAATTTCATAAATATTAAGTAAAATCATAGACTTCTGATGTGGCACTGTAGGATCAGCATTGAACTGTAAACCACAAGGTTGGCAGTTCAAACCCACCAGCTGCTCCTCAGAAACCCTATACAGAGTCGCTATGAGTTGGAACTGACTTAATGGCACTTAACAACAACGAAATAAAATCATAGGGAACTGATTATATTTCAATTAGGTAAACAATAGTATGTGGCTTCAACTATCTTTCCAAATACAGTTTGTAACCTGAAACATGGAAACAAAATCTAATTGCTGAGTTAATTCTATCATCTAAAATTAAACATAAATTTCAATATCCCTTGAATACCACAATGAAGTTAATCCAGAACAGGTACTTCCATTAGTTCTATTAAAAAAATGGAGAGACAAAACCACAATATTGTTGTTTTGCCTAAGTACTGAGTGTGACGCAGAGACTTGTTTAATGTCTCTTCTAGTTATAGTCTTTGTAAACCCTAGCCCAGCAACATTTTGTCCAGATGAGTCTGGGTAAGAGAAGGTGGGACAGGATTATATGATTCATTTGTGAGTGGTTAACAGGGTTAACAAAGAGCTCTGGTAGTGTAGTGGTTATGAATCGGGCTGCGAACCTTAAGGTCAGCGGTTCGAAACTACCAGCCACTCCGCGGGAGAAAGATGAGGCTTTCTACTCCTGTAAAGATTTACACCCTTGGAAACCCTGTACAGGGTCGCTATGGGTCAGAACTGACTCGATGGCACTTAACAACAACAACAACAGGGTTAACTGTGATTGTAAAACCCTGGAACTCTAACATGTACAAAATAAGTCATCTCAGAAACAGGAAGTGGGGGGTGGAGGGGGGAATCTCACTACCATCATAGAAGAAGGGCCAGGAGTGGAGTGTGTCCATTGGACCCCAAGATCCCTGTGCATTGAACTTCCTCAACCCAGGGACAGAAACTGTGATGCCAGAGGAGTGGGAGAAGAGCCAAAGCAACAGAACCCAGACCGTGAAGCAAGTGAAGCTGAGTGACTATGGGCAGGAGGCTTTCTTGAGAGTAGGGTGCCTCCAAGCACTTAGGTGGGGGAGCTAGGGAGTCCTGTGTGGAACTGTGTTTATCAGGTCAGTTTGAACTGCAAGATTAGCAGTTCAAACTCATCCACCACTCCTCAGAAACCCTACACAGGGTTGCTATGAGTCAGAACCACTTCACTTCACTGACATTCAATGGCAACAACAGGTTTCCTGAACCACAGAACTAGAACCAGATATTTTCAGGTGAGTCTTATGGTGGAGTGATGTGTCCTGTGGGCGTTTATCAGCAGCTGACTGGAATGACAGTTCCCTGAGCATTTTATGATCCTGTGTTGTAACCTAATAAGCCCCATACCTGTTGAGTTTGGTGTCTGAGTTCTGTGTGGCCTTTGCAATGGATTATTGAACCCAACAGAAGTAGAGAAGTCTATAGGAGGGATGACTAGTGCCACATTTTTTTTTTTTTTGCAGTTTGGTGTCAGAAGCAGAGTTTATTGCAATGGCTCCAGACTCATGAAAGTATGGGGGTTTTTTGTAAGAGCATGAAGAGACATAGGAAGTGAAACTTTTTTTTTTTTTCAGAGTTCTAGGGTTTATTAGGGAAATTAACAGGTTGCAATTCAGGGTCAGAAATGTTCAGGGCACAGTTCTTCTAGTCAGGACAGTCTCTCCTTTGCCAAACCCACACACTCGTCTTCTCTAGTCCTTGGCTTCTCAGCCATGGGCCTGCTGGCCTCTCCCCTACACCAGCAGAGTCACAAAGCTCTTTTAGTGCTGTTGATAAATGGCTCAAAGAGCATACCATTCCACCATAAGCCTTAGCCTTAAGCTGCTTGGCTCTAGCTCCATAGGTCAGCAAAACTAGCTTTTTGAATTAAGTGCCTGGAGGCATCCCATTCCACAAATTAGTCTCCTGCTCAAAGGCACTCAGCTTGCTCCTTGGGTCCACTGCTCTGTCTTGTGCTCTGACTCTTGGTTCTGCTGCTGCTCCTCCTCTACCACTCCTCCAACTTCACAGTTTTCTCTCTCTGAGGCAAAGAGGCTCATTCTCGGCTCTTCTTCTTTGATGGTAATGAGATCTCCTGCTTCTGAAATGGCTCATTTTATATTCTTTTTTAAAAAATGTTTTATTGTGAATTATGTCATCGTTTACATGGGAAAACATTAGCTTTACATTCATCTTAATCATATATCATTTCATTGCCATGGTTACAATCCCCTCCATGCATCATCAACCAAAAAAAGGGTATACCCTGAAAGCCTAGCCCCCAATCGCCAGCACACAGCCCCTCTCCCTTGCTGGGTCTGAAGTCCCCAGATGCTCCATCATTCCACATTATTATCTCTGTCTCCATATCTGGCATCACAGCTTCTCTGGGTAGGGTCCTGCTCTTCGCTCTTCTCCCTTGATGGTCCTAGGGACCTCCGCTCCTAGACTGCAAAGTCAATCACTCCTCTCCTCTTGCTACAAAATGTCTACCTTTACATTTCCAACCCTCACAAGCAGTCTTGATAACAATTATTCACTATTGGATCATAAGAGACCTTTCCACTCTCCTTTCACCAGTCCCACCCAGACAGATTGGATACTACTCAAGGGAGATTCTACCTTCCTCCGTGCCCTCTGGATCTAGGCTCCCTCTTGAAAGCTTGTAAGCTAGTCACTTCTTATCTTTGTAAACCCCCCATTTTGGGTAGCCAGTGTCTATTCTGTGTATGGAGGAGGTGGGAATGATCCTCGCTGTAAAGATTTGTTCCCTTTTTTGAGCTACTGCATCCATAGGTGTAGGTCAAGTTAATCAAATTGTATCAGATTACTCTTTTTTTCCTCTTCTTTCTTCTTCTAGTTGAGCTCTGATCATCCAGTCATTGAAGCCAGGACAAGTGGGTATTATCTGCAAGTATGGGTGTTCTTATGCATATGCCCTCTCTTCTTATCACCTGGACGCTTCACTCTCCATACTAGTCCTCTGTGGCTATGTCACTGACTCTAGGCCCAAGGGGCCCCAGGTCTTGCCACACTGCTGGCCAACCAGGTCTCCACCCAAGTTCACAGAAGTCTATTGAACATTGTAGGGCTTAGCTCACACCTTCATTGCTGTTTTTCCCTTACTTCCCTTTATTGGTGAGGAATGTGGTCACCAATCAGAAAGTGTATTCCCATTCAATCTTAGTCTTGGATGGGGGTTTGCCCTAAGAGGCCCCGACCACTTGCCTTGATGTCTCCTGGGTGAGCAACATGCTTGTTCTTGTAGTAATCAGTCGGACTGCCTTTATTGTTTTGTATTTTTCCTGCTTGTCTTTCTTTCAAGAAGTATCTTCTGTTCTTCTAGCCACTCCAGGCTGGTCTGCTTGTCCTTTCAAATGGAAATTTCCCACCTTAGAAGATTCTGGATGTGGTTCAGCAGGAATCCTCCTTCACTGGGCATGTTGTAGCCCTATTTTAGGTATTCCAATCATTTATAGGCAGAAGACGGACTTGCAAGCTTTCTATGGTGATATTTCTGGCTATTCCTTTCTCTCCTCCTCAAGTGTCTATTTTATAATGGTATGCCAGGGAAACCAAGATTCAAAAGACAGCCAAGCGTCTTAACATTATTTCCCCCCTTTTTCCCATTCCAACCATGTCTCAATCCCTGTATCCCAGAGCCCTGTTGTTCCAAGTTTGTGCATACATCATTATTTACCTCTGTCCCACTTAGCCTGTGCAAACCTGCCTAATTGTTTTCCCATCCACTTTGTTCTTCCATTCCCCTCCCCCTTCTTGTGTATTGCCCCCCTTTCTGGCACCCAAACTATCCTGTGTCTATTCCGTACCCTGTGCTCCAAAAATGTCTTATTTTTAAATGGTTATTTTTCTTATTATCTATAAAAGTTGAAAGAAATGTAAGTCATTATATGCTGCTGCTGAGGGGAGAAAATCTGCTACTGGAGTCACCTGGGGCAAAAGCCTAATGGGGGACCAGGGCATACTTGATCCACCCTGCCAGTCAGAGGTCCGAGGGCACATGCACATGTGTGATGGGCCTAGTTGTTGAGTACCTTGATCACAGAGCTTGTAAACCCATTTTCAGCCTATCCTTAGATTGGATATGCTATAAGGGATGTTAGTAGTTGCCTGGAAAAGAAACAGGCTTAATTTTAAGCCAGTATCCTATATACAGTGTAAAGGACTTAGGTGGAAAACTGAGTCCCACCCAGAACTTCTGAAAGAATAGATTTATGTTTAAAGGCAAGTCCTGCAGAAATAAAAAATGACAGGTATTTTGAATTTCAAGCAAGCAGTTTGCTGTTGGATGCATCAAGGCAGGAAAAGCATGTCCATTAGAGAGAACCTCATACTAAGACTGAATGTTAAAGGGAGCCAGCAAGCAGACAGCTCACTAGTGACCACTTGATGAATGGAAGTGGAGAATGCAGCAATGAAGAAATGAGCTGAGAGAGAAAGAAGAGGTCTGAAGTGGTGTGGACTCCAACTGAGTGATTGGCACCAGTTGAGGGAGTGAATGAAGGGGCCAACTATCTGAATTTCAGAGAGGAATGTGTAGACTCCTGAGTTCGCAGCTGGTACCCATTTGACCTAGTGAGGATGGCTAGAACTGAACTGAACTGAACTCAGTTGAGGGAAGAAAGATATGTTGGAGCTAGTGTAAACTGCTGCAACTTTGACGGCTTACTGTGGGTTGGACTTTGCTTATGAATGCAGATGCCTAAAGTTACAAGATTCAGAAGATGCTTTACATCAAGAAACATGAGTTGATAGGAATGGGCAATTTAGAAATTGGATATCTAAAATAGAGAGAGATAAAGGCATGAAGTGGCAGACTTACCATAAAGCTTTCATGAGTGTGCTTTATAGTCAAAATGATATGGGGAATGTTAATACATCCTGTAGGAGCCCTGGTAGTGTAGTGGGTTACTAGTTGGGTTGCTAAGCTGTTTGCCCAGGAGCCATCAAGGCAAGTTGGTGGGTCCCCTCAGAGCAAACCCCCTTCCAAGACTAAGACTCAAGAGGAAATATATGAATGGGCATGTGGTCTGGCTGGTGACCACATTGGTCACTGATAAGGGCAAGTGGAGGAAAAACAGCAATGAAGTTGTGAGCTAAGTCTGACCACGTTCAATAGACTCTTGTGAACCCAGGTTGAGACCTGGTTGGGCAGCAGTATGACAAGACCCAGGGACTCCTGGGCCCAGAGACATGGTCACAGAGGACTAGAGCAGAGAGTGCTGTCCAGCTATTATGAAGTGAGAGCGGATATGCACAAGAACACCCATACTTGCAGATAGTACCCACTTGACCTGGCTTCAGTGGCTGGACGATCAGAACTCTACTAGAAGAAGTAAGAAGAGGAGGAAAAAAAGAATAATCCACTACAATTTGATGAACTTGATCTATACTTATGGATGTAGTAGCTTAAAAGAGGGAAGTAATCTTTACAGCAAGGATCATTCCCACCCCCTCTGTACACAGGGTTGACAGGGATGGGCAACTTAGACATTGTTGTTGTTGTTGTTGTTGTTGGGTGCCATTGAGTAGGTACCGACTCATAGTGACTCTATGCACAGCAGATGAGAGACGAAGTTTGGCCATCCTGGCCTCCAAGGAGCACTCTGGTTGCACTTCTTCCAACATGGATCTGTTGGTTCTTTTGGCAGCCCATGGCACTTTCAATATTCTCCTCCAACAGCATAACTCAAATGCGTCAGTTCTTCTATAGTCTTCCTTATTTACTGTCCAGCTTTCGCATGTATATGAGGTTATTGAAAGTACCCTGGCTTGGGTCAGGTGCACCTTAGTCTTCAAGCTGACATCATTGCTCTTCAAGACTTTAAAATGGTCTTGTGCAACAAATTCGCCTAATGCAATACGTCATTTGATCTCTTGACTGCTGCTTCCATGAGTGTTGATAGTTGATCCAAGAAGAATGAAGTCCTTGACAACTTCAATCTTTTCTCCATTGATAAGAATGTTGTTTATTGGTCCAGTGGTGAGGATTTTGTTTTCTTTACATTGAGATGCAATCCATACTGAAGGCTGTGCTCTTTGATCTTCATCAGTAAATGTTTTAACTCCTCTTCACTTTCCCAAAAAGCGGGGGCGGGACAACAAAGGCATGAAGTGACTGGCATACAAATTATCAAGAGGGAGCTTAGTTTCAGAGGGTGTAGGGGAAGGTAGAATCTCCACTGAGTGTTTTTTAACCTGTCTAGACGGGACTGGTGAAAGGAGATGGGGATAACACTTTTGTGGTTCAATAGTGAATAATTGCCATCAGGACTGAATGTGAATGTTACAAATGTAAAGGTAGATGTTTTGTAACAAAAGGAGAGGAGTTGCTGATCTTGCAGTCCAGGAGTGGAGGACCCTGGGACTATCAAGGGAGAAGAGCGGAGTGTGGGACCTTATCCAGAGAAGCAGCAACACTATAAATGGAGGCAAAAACAATGATGTGGAGAGATGGAGCAGCTGGAGCCTCTAGACTCAAAGGGAGAGGGGCTGTGTGCTAGTGGCTGGGTGAAGGTTTGCAGGGTATACTCTTTGGTTGTTTGAATGTATATATATTCCTGAGTGCTTCAGTGTACATCCAAAACAACAACAACAACAACAAAAACCAGAGGGATTGGAAGCAAATACTGTTGACTGATGACACATGGAGGGGATTGAAATCATTGCAGTAAAACAAAATACGATAGGATGAATGTAAAGCTGATGCTCTCCCACATAAACTATCATTCAATTCCCAATAAAAACTTAAAAAAACAACAACAAAACAAAACTCTAGCTTGAGTATAAAATGAACCATCTCAGAAGCGGGAGTGAGGGGAAGCAGATCTCACTATAACCAAAGAAGAGCCCCAAGTGGAGTGTGTCCTTTGGAACCCAAGATCCCTGCACACCAAACCTCCTTGACCCAGAGACAGGAAGTTGTGACACCAGAGGAGTGGCAGAAGAGCAGCAGCAGAACCAAGAGCTAGCCCTTGGAGCAAGTAAAGCCGAGTGACTTTGAGCAGGAGGCTTGCTTGCTGAGTGGGGTGCTTTCAGGCACTTAGTAAGGGATTTAAGTTTGCTTACTCATGGAGCTAGAGCTGAGTGCCTTCAAGCTAAGGCTTATGGTAGAGTAGGGTGTCCTGTGGGCATTTATTTGCAGCTGACTGGAGCAACTATGCCCTGAGCATTTTCTGATCCTATATTGTAACCTGTTAATTTCCCTAATAAACCCCACAACTGTGAGTATTGTGTCTGAGTTCTGTGTGGCCATTGCAATGGATTCTTGAACCCAGTAGAGAAGCAGAAAGCAGAGTGTTTTCAGAGGGATGGTTTGATATCACAAAGTTTTGCACTGAGCCTCTATTTTGGAATGGAAGAATCTTTCAAAGAGAAGCTGATGATCTTGTCTGTAAACGTTCACTCAATTCACAATAAACAGCTAAAACAAAAAAAGCTAATGGCTTTAGCAAGGGGATAGTAACTACAATGGAGGCAGGTGCCAAATATCACAGTTTTAAACCCAAAAAGCATTACACCTTCTGGTAAGCATACTAGTGCCTTGTTTTCCCACAAATATGAGCACGTGCACACATAAGTTTACACATTGTATTTTAAGTACCACATCCAAAGAAACTAGAAAAGAAATGTTGAAACCAGGATTTTAAATGGGAATTAATAAATGAAAGAATCAGTTTTACTTAGTGTGTATTCTTTTCTATTCCATCTTCCTCCTTTTTTGCTGTCAAACCTTTTAACTCTGACATTGAATTCAATATTTACAGGTCCTCAGGAGGAATTTGACCTAATTTCATAGAAAACATTTTCTTATAGTTACATGTGGGTTTCTGCCTTGTGGATTTTCTGTGTCAAATTAAAATTCCAGACTCGTTTCTCTGTACTACCTGGCATTCATTGCTGCCAATTCCTTCTGGTACTGACCGTTATGTGCTAAGAAACAACAAATGAATTATGTTGTTGAGTCAAATGAGAGCAATCTCCCTTCAAACCTCACAATTCACAATCATACTGTAAAGTTTTAAGTCAAAGAGAAAATGCTTCTTATATGAGCTACTGTTTTAAAAATACCTGTGCCCTACCCCTTATATTGGAGTTCTGTTGTGGCACTGTGGGCTAATGTGCTTGACTGCCACTCCTAGAAAACCCTATACAGGATTGTTATGGGTCAGAACCGACTCGCCGGCACTTAACAACACCCGTTATATTAGCACAGTTAAGAAAATTACATATCATTGTTCCAGTGTATAGTAAATAGAGTTCAGTTCTGATGGACTCACCCCAAAGTGATTAAAGTATCCTTTATTTGATATTTACTACAACCAGTGGAATCCTGGAGTTGTGCTTTAGGATAAACACTGGACTGCTAACCACAGATCAGCAGTTCATACCTACCAGCTGCTCCTCGGAAATCCTATACAGAATTTCTATGAGTTGGAATGGACTCAATGGTACTTAGCAACCAATAGCAAAGTTGTACTTTCCAAAAAAATAATTAATACTACCATTTACTCGGGACATTCTGTTCACCCCATTAAGCCATCTCTTTTAAATGCTTTCATATGGAACTTATTATGAAATTATTTCTAGAGTTCCATGCAGTGAAAAAGATAAAACAGCTGGGATAATTATAAATATTATCCTATTTTTAGAGACTTTTTGGGATGACTTTTCCATAACTTCTCAGGTAATTCAAGCTCACCAGTTGCTCCTTGGAAATCCTATACAGGGTCTCTAACGGCACTTAATAAGAAAATAGAAATCCCATTTGATTTGTACCAGGACCCTTGATGCTGGGGATTTGCTTTCTTTAAAAAAAAAAAAAAAAAAAAAAAAACCCACAGTGCTAAAGCATTTCACACTCTAGGCTGGAATTAGCAATGAATCCTCTAAAGAGCTGGAATTTAGTGAGTGGTCAACAAATTAGCGATAAAGACCTGGCTCTTTTACTACATAATCACCATAGGAAAATCTTTTACCTTTTATGAGTCTAAATTATCACACCTGTACAATGGGAACATAATTCCAACTACTTGTTATTTATAGGTTTCATGTAAAATAAAATGTATATGAACGTTCTTAGGCTCTCTGCTCATTCCTAATGCTGAAAGCTTTATGCCTGGCTAACAGAGAACTTTATGCATGGCTAACATGGTGCCAACAAAGCAGGAAGTCCTCAACTGTGCTATCAGTCTCAAATGTCTAGGGTTCTCTGGTGGTGGTTATATGCCGTGGAGTCAGAACTGACTCATAGCACCCTGTACAGGGTTTCCAAGGCTGTAAATCTTGACGGGAGCAGAAAGCCTCATCTTTCTCCCGCAGAACAGCTGGTAGTTTCGAACTGCTGACCTTGAGGTTTGCAGCCTGATTCGTAACCACTATGCTACCAAATTTGCCAAAAGTGCCAAGAAGTGGAAAGACCAAAAAAAAAAAAAAAAAAAAGACAGAGAAAAAATGTCTTGTATTTAATTCTGATACTTAATTACCTCAAGATCTGTTGCCTCTACCAAGGCAGTTTTACAAACAGTATGTTTCCTGAGTAATAATCCCCTTTACATTTTTAGCATGGCACGAGATTCCAAATACTTTTGATTCAAAACCAAGAAGGTAAATATTAGAAATAATTCATTATGAAGTTCTGATATTAGCTAACATAGTTTACTCCAAATAAAAATAACTTCTTATAGGTAGTATGAACCCTGATGTGGCCCTTTGGGATAAGCACTGGACTGGATAAGCAAGATCGGCAATTCAAACCCACCAGTCACTCTTGGAAGTCCTATGCAGGGTCACTATGAGTTAGAACCAACTCAACAGCACACAACAACATGAACATTGTATATGGTAAATATATATTTAATTTTTTATGTATTCATGTTTATTTGTAGTATAAATTCTCAGAAGTGTAATCACTGGAGCAAAGGGTAAAATTAATTGGTAATGCTCCATAAGTGTTACACTCTCCCCAGTAATATATGTTAATTGTTAGAGCTGTAGAGTTGTTTCCAACTCATAGTGACTATGATAGGGTTTTATGTTGACTAGGTCAGAAATCTCAGTGGGTTGGTAGTTGAGATGTGGTCATCCTCATGGTGGTGAAACCTAATACAGGCACAGTTAGCTCTATGGTAATTGGCTATGAGCCGTCAATCAATTGAAAGGATGTTTCCCTGAGAGTGTAACTGCTCCCAAAATAATGGACATGCAGGAAAAGCTCTCCTTTTCCACGAGGGATCTGGGACTCTACAATTGTAAGCCATTTCCTTGATATAGACTTCTCTTTATATATAAGCACATGTAAGTTTCACTAATTTTTCTTCCCTGGAAAACCCAGCCTAAGACATGTGGGGTTCTAGAGAAACAAAATCACAATGATGAATTTTCTCAATTAGTTCTCAAATCTAATTTTAAAAGCACTGATATAGGGTGGAGGCATGTCTGACCTCCATTTCATAGGAATCAGCCTTGGGCTGATTTTGAGTTTGGTTCTCTTTCCCCCTTATGGAGACAGAGGAAGTCAGACATGCTTCCCACTTGGCTTAAGCAGTTGGCATCAGGAGCAGTATTCATTGCAATGGCTGCAGCCTCGTGGAAACATGAGTTTTATGGAAGAAAGAATGAAGGGGCATGGGAAGTGAAACTTTTGATTTTTCAGTTGGTTATTTTGGGTTTTGTTACCTGTGTGGTACTGTAGGATACACAATGGACTACAACAGCTGTTTGAACCACAAGGTTAGCAGTTCAAACCCACTAACCATGCCTCAGAAACTATATAGAGACACTCTGAGTGGGAACCAACTCAGTGGCACTTACAACAAAGCTGTAAGGAATGTAAAATATAAAGCCTTCAGCTAAGAGGAGAAAGGCAACTTCTGGAGGTTCATAAAGCAAATGTTACACTGATTAAACAGGATGGCTGATAAGAGACCAAGGCCTACTGGATACACCCTGCCAGAGGCCCAAGGCCATATGCACATGAATGGGGTTAGTCCAAGGGAGAAAAGATTGAAGTTGAATGTTTTTTAAAAGTTTATGTGTTTGACTACTTTGTGGATATTAGTTTCTTTTGCCTATCATTGTAAAACAGACATACATACATGTGTGATGGCAATGAATATTTGGAATTATGATTATAGAGAGTTTGTAAGCCCACCTTCAGTATTTGATTAATTTGCTAAAAAGAGAGTTAGAATTTGCCCAGAACATTCAGATTTGGGACATCAGACCAACCCAGAACTTCTGGAAGAACAGAAAACTCATGCAGAAAAAAAAGCAGACTTGTTTGACTTTTTGAGTTTCAAGCAAGCTTTTTGCCTTGTCTGCCCATCAGAGAAAACCTCCTTCTATGACTGAAAGTTAAAGGCAACTAGTGAGCCATATAGTATACTGGGTCTACTTGTGAGTGGAAGTGGGGGAAATGCAGCAATGTAGGCACAGTCTGAATTTGGACATGTTCCATTGGTACCCATTGACCTTAAGATGAGACAGAGAAGAGGAAGGGCTAGCTGGTCTGAAATTTAGGAGTTGTATGAACTCCTGAGCACATGGGCACTAACCTAGCCCCTGGGGACAAGAGCTGAGGGTGAAGGGGTCAGCTGGTCTGAAGTAGAGGGAGGTGTGTGTGAACTCCCAAACTTGCAGTAGTACCCATTTGAGCCAGCTTGGATGGCTAGGGTTGAGCTGACTAGAAACTGACTAGATGTAGATAAAGATCATTGATGCTGTGAGTACATGTTAATTACTATACCTTGATTAGCTGGACTTGTGCTTATGGATACAGTTGCTCAAAATTCTAACCAGAATGGAAAATTCTTCAGATCAAGGAATTAGCTTGTCTCTTCAGTGTACTGGGTTGATAGGAATGGGCCCTATAGACATTGACTATCAAAAATGGGTGGGGTTATAAAGGCATAAAATGGATGGTTTAAAAGCTTTCATGGGTGCGCTTAATTTCAGAATGAAAGGGTTAAGGTTGGATCCTCACTGAATAGTTTTCCACTTTTCCAGTTGGGTCAATTAATTGTGATTGTCAAAACGGAAATTGTAGAAAATGTGTAACTAACAGGGGGAAATGGTTAATCTTTCTTTTTGGGAACAGATCATCCCAGGACCATAAAGAAGGAAGAGCATGAGTGGAGCGTGAGATCCCTACCTAGAAAAGTGGCAGCAACAGAGACAATAGCAAAGGTGGTGTCATGGAGAGACAGAATAGATGCAGGCTGTAGGCCCATGGACTGAGAAAGGCTATGTGCCTGTAGGTAGGAAGCTGGCTTGCAGAATGTGACCTTTGGAGATTTAAAAAAGCATATATTTTTTGTTTTGTTTTATAGTTGTGTAAATATTTTTGTTTGTTCATTTGTTCATTTATGAAATATAAGATATAAATGGGGCCAGTGTGTTTTCAGCTCTCTGCATTTTAATTACATCATGTTAGGTGCAAGAATGACTTCACAATTTAGAGATTATGCATATAGTTTATAGATGTCACATTGAAAAGGGTGGATTGTGATAGGGTTTTGTGTAGACTAGGCCAGGATTCTCAGTGGTTTGGCAGTTGAGATGCAGTTATCCTCAGGGTGATGAAACCTAAGCATTGTTAACTCTGGGATGATTAGCTATGATCAGCCAATCACGTGAAAGGATATTTCCTGGGGGGTGTGGCCTGCTCCCAACATAATGAACACGTGGGGAAAGCATGTTCTCCTTTTCCACTGGGGACCTGGGACTCGACAACTGAAGTCATTTCCTTGGTATAAACATCTCTTTATAGCTCTACATACATAAATTTCAGTGATTTTGCTTTTCTCGAAAATGAAACTTAAGACAGCAACCCTATGCATAACTGAAAGAAACACTGCCCAATCCGGTACCATGTTCACAATTGTTCTGTTTGAGACCATTGTTGCAGCCACTGTGTGAGTCCATCTCGTTAGGGGGCTTCCTCTTTTCTGCTGACATTTTCCCAAGCATGAAGTCTCTCTCCAGGATTAGTCCCTCCTGATAATATGTCCAGTAATGTATAAAGGACATTGTTTCTTCACAGTCTTACTAATAGAGTATACTCACTATGTATTTTGTAAACAAAAATGTCCTCTTTTTCTAGTACTCTAATTAATCCATTGTGGTTGAATACAAACATTTTAACTTTCAAAAATACAAAGTATACTTTTTCATATTTCTAAGTATTCTTAGAATTTGATACTGAAATTTAAAAAAAAATCAAAGGAATGTTTAAATTCCCATACTATCATATAAAGGAGCTCTGGTAGCGTAGTGGTTACGAATCGGGCTGCTAATCTCATGGTCAGCATTTCAAAACTACCAGCTGTTTCGCAGGAGAAAGAGGAGGCTTTCTGCTCCTGTAAAGATTTACAGCCTTGTAAACCCTGTACAGGGTCGCTATGAATCAGAACTGACTCCACAGCACATAACAACACCAACAACTACCATCATATAGAAGCCCTGATGGCACTTAGCTACTAGCTAAAGGTTAATGGTTAAAACCCTCCAGCTACTTCATGGGAGAAAAGACCTGGTAATCTCCCACAAAGATTAAAAATCTTGGAAACCCTATGGGACAGTTCTGTTCTATCCTATATGGTCACTTTGAGTTGAAATAGACTTAATGTGTTTTATACCATCAAAAATACTTATTTACTTTCTTTGAGAAAAATATGACTGTGAAATACAAGGCTCTGAATATGTATGTTGTTGTTGTTGTTGTTGTTAAGTGCTGTTGAGTCAGGCCTGACTCATAACGACACTGTATAGGGGTTCCATGGAGCAGCTGGTGAGTTTGCACCGCCAACCTTGTGGTTCAAACCGACCTTATGGTCCAGTGTTTATCCCACAGTGCCACAGCAGGACTCCCTGAATATGTAGGTGGTTATATTTTTATTGAATATTTGTTGTTGTTTTGGGAAATTGAATTGTTTCCCACTCATAGTGACCCTGTATATGGTTTACAAGGCAATATACCTTTATGGGAGCAGGTAGCCTCATCTTTCTTTCATGGGGCATGTGGGCTCAAACCACCAGCCTTGTCCATGTTTATCCTATAGTGTCACAGTGCTCCCCATTGAAGGCTTAGTTAAATTTAATAATTGATATTTCCTAGTTCAATCTTAAAATGCAGGCATAAGGTATTTTTAAATTTAGTTAGGAATATTCTGTTGAATAAAAATTCATATGAATCCTCAACTTCTCTACTTGTTTGGCATCAGTGGCATAAAAGTTATTTTTAAATGAAAACAGAAAGCAGAGCATCAATCACTAGCTCACCATTTAAATATGTACCTTAAAATAGAAATGTCTAAGGAAGCTCACCAGCTACTCCTTGGATACCCTATACAGGGTTGCTATGGGTCAGAACCCGACTTGACAGCACTTAACAACAGCAACAACAACAAATAATGACATGGAGTCCTGGTGTGGCACTGTAGGATACAGCACTGGATCGCAATGTTGGCTTGCACTGAAATGTCAGTGGGCAATTCAAACTCACCAGCCTCTCCTCTGAAACCTTACATAGGCTCTCTATGAGTAGGAACTGATTTGATAGCACTTAATAACAGGAAGTAATTATATGGTGCATGCTTGTGACAATGTTTGCAGAAGAATGAAACAAGACCCATATATCACATCATGTACAAAAACAAACTCAACATGGATTAAAGACTTAAATGTAAAACCTCAAACTGTAAAGATCATCAATGAAAAAATAGGAACAAACTTAGGAGCTCCATCATACATGGCATACATACACTACCAGACATTAGGAAAAACACACAAATAGTATAAGACAAAATAGAAGACTGGGACCTCCTAAAAATTAGAAACTTATGTATATCACGGATTTCACCAAAAGAATAAAAAGGGAGCCCACAGACTGTGAAAAAAATTTTTTTCAATGATGCATCAGACAGGGACTGATATCTAAAATTTACAGAAAAGTACACTCTACAGGAGTCCTGGTGTGGTGCTGTGGATTAATGTGCCAGACTGCAAAGTCATTTGAACTGCCAAGTCTGTGGTTCAAGCTCACCAGCTGCTCCTCGGAAATCCTATACAGGGTCTCTATGGGTCGGAACCGACTCGATGGCACTTAACAACAACAACATCTCTACAAGAAAAAATAAACAGGACATCAAAAAAATGAAAAAGTTTTGTTCATCAAAAGACTTTACCAAAAAAGTGAAGAAACAAGCTACTAACTGGGAGAATATATTCAGAAACTATATATCCATTTTTAACTATATAACCTTGCTTGCTGAAAGTGAAGAGGACTTAAAATACTTACTGATGAAGATAAAAGACCATAGCCTTCAATATGGATTGCATCTCAATGTAAAGAAAACACAAATCCTCACCACTGGACCAATAAACAACCTTCTTATCAACGGAGAAAAGATTGAAGTTGTCAAGGACTTCATTCTTCTTGGATCAACTATCAGCACTCATGGAAGCAGCAGTCAAGAAGTCACACAGGAGCCATCAAGGCAAGTGGTCAGATCCCCTCAGAGCAAACTCCCTTCCGAGACTAAAACACAAGGGGAATACATGAGTGGGCATGTGGTCTGGCTGGTGACCATGTTGGTCACTGACAAGGGGAAGTGGGGGGCAAAACAGCAATGAATTTGTGAACCAAGTCCAACCACATTCAATAGACCCCTGTGAATCCAGGTGGAGACCTGGATGGTCAGCAGTATGGCAAGACCCAGGGACTCCTGGGACCAGAGGCAGTGACATGGCCACAGAGGACTAGAGCAGAGAGTGAAGTGTCCAGCTGATATGAAGTGAGGGGAGATGCACAAGAACATCCATACTTACAGATAGTACCCACTTGACCTGGTTTCAATGGCTGGATGATCAGAACTCGACTAGAAGAAGAAAGATGAGGAAAAAAAGAGTAACCTGCTACAATTGATGAACTTTACCTATACTTATAGATGTAGTAGCTCAAGAAGAGGAACAAATCTTTACAACAAGGATCATTCCCACCCCTTCAGTACACAGGGTTGACAGGGATAGGCAACTTAAACATTGCTATCCAAAGTGTGGGGAGAGGGGCTACAAAGGCAAGAAATGACTGGTTTACAAGCTTTCAAGAGGGAGCCTAGTTCCAGACTGGGCAGGGGAAGGTAGAATCTCCACTGAGTAGTTTCCAATCTGTAGGGAACTGGCTTATGAAAGGAGATGGAGATAAGACTCTTGTGGTATAATCATGAATAATTAATTGCTATCAAGACTGACTTTGAGGGTTGGAAATGTAAAGGTAGATGTTTTGTAAAAAAAAAAAAAAGAGAAGGAGCTTTACTCAGAGTAGTGATGCTCTTTTCAAAAAGTCAGGACTTTTAAACTGAAATTTTTTAATGTAAAAAAAAAAAAAAAAAGGAGGGGTATGGTTGATTTTGCAGTCCAGGAGCATCCAGGAGGTCCCTGGGACCATCAAGGGAGAAGAGCAGAGTACAGGACCCTACCTAGAGAAGAAGTGACACCATAAATGGAGGCAGAGACAATGATGTGAACAGATGGAGCAGCTGGGGACTCTGGACTCAGAGAGGGAGAGGGGCTGTGTGCTGATGGCTGGGGAACGAGGCAGGCTTGCTGGGTGTACCCTTTGGTTGTTTGATGAGGGGATTGTAATCATTGCAATGAAATGAAATGTGATAGGATTAATGTAAAACTGGTGTTCTCCAATGTTGTTGTTGTTGTTGTTAGGTGCCATCGAGTCAGTACCAACCCATAGCATGTAATGAAAACTCACATAATTCACAATAAAAACTTTAAAAAAAAAAAAAAGAAAGAAAGAAATCAAACAATGTATTGAATTAGGGAAATCTGCTGCACAAGAGCTCTTTATAGTGTTGAAGAGTAAAAATGTCAGCTTGAGGACTAAGGTGTGCCTGATCCAAGCCATTGGTATTTTCAATAACCTCATATGCATGCCAAAGCTGGACAGTGAAGAAAGAAGACCATAAAAGAGTTGATGCATTTCAAGTCTCCTCAGGGCAAATCCCCTTCCAAAACTGTAACTCAAAGGGAATACACACAGGCATGTAATCTTGCTGGTGACCACTTTGGTGTACCGATAAGGGCAAGTGGGGGAAAAACAGCAATGAAGGTGTGAGCTAAGTCCGACCATGTTCAGTAGACCCCTGTCATCCTGGATCGTGGCCTGGGTGGCCAACAGTAT
Source organism: Chrysochloris asiatica (assembly GCF_000296735.1). NCBI lineage: Eukaryota > Metazoa > Chordata > Mammalia > Afrosoricida > Chrysochloridae > Chrysochloris > Chrysochloris asiatica. The sequence goes on from NW_006408831.1 coordinate 180,275, forward strand.
AGCTAAACCTGGGGATTCCTGAGCCCATGGACAGGGACATAATCACAAAGGACTAGAGTGGAAAGTGAAGCATCCAGCTAATGTGAAGTGAGGGGAGATCCACAAGAACGCCCACACTTGCAGACAGTACCCATGTGACCTAGCTTTAATGGCTGGATTATCAGAACTCAACTAGAGGAAGAAAGAAGAGGAAAAAGTGTTTAATCTGCTACAGTTTGATGAATTTGACCTATATGGATGTAGTAGCTTAAAAGAGGTAACTAGTCTTTACAGCAAGGATCATTTCCACAGAATTGACAGGGATGGGCAACTTAGACATTGGCTACCCAAAATGGTGTGTGGGGAGTGGGGGCGGGGGGAGGACAAAAAAGGCACGAAGTGACTGGCTTACAAGTTTTCAAGAGGGAGCTTAATTTCAGAGGGTGCAGGGGAAGGTAGAATCACCACAGAGTAGTTTCCAACCTGTCTAGATGGGACTGGTGAAAGGAAATGAGGATAAGACTCTTGTGGTTCAATAATGAATAATTGCTCTCAGGACTGCAAATATAAAGGTAGATATTTTGTAATGAAAGGAGGGGATTGGTTGATCTTATAGTCCAGGAGCAGAGGACTCTGGGACCATCAAGAGGGAGTGGAGTGTGGGATCCTATCCAGAAAAGCAAGGACACCAGAGATGGAGGCATAGACGATGACATTGAGAGATGTGTCAGTTGGGGACTCTAGACTCAAGGAGGGAGATGGGCTATGTGCTAGTGACCTGGAGAGCTGGCGTGCAGGACAACCCTTTGGTTGTTTGAATGGTTATAAATTCCTGAGTACTTCAGTGTGCATCCAAAACAAAACAAACAAACAGAAAAACAGGGATTGGAAGCAAATGCTGTTGAATGATGATGCGTGGAGGGGATTGAAATCATTGCAACGAAATGAAATATGATAAGATGAATCTAAAGCTGATGCTCTCCCATGTAAACTATCATTCAAGTCATAATAAAAACTTATAAAAGAAAAATAATTGATGCGTTTAAGTTATGGTGTTGGAGGAGAATATTGAAAGTACCATTGGCTACCAAAAGAACAAGTGTTGTTCTTTTTTTGGAAAAAATGTAGCCAGAGTGCTCCTTGGAGGCCAGGATGGCCACACTTCGTCTCTCGTACTTCAGACATTTTGTCAGGAGGGACCAGTCGCTGGAGAAGGATATCATGTTTGGTAAGGTGGAGGGCCAGAGCAAATGAGGAAGATTCCCAGCAAGATGGATTGGCAGAGTGGCAGCATCAATGGGCTCAATCAAGCATGGCAACAATTGTGAGGTTGGCCCAGGACCAAGCAGTGTTTTATTCTGTTGTGTATAGGGTCGCTATGAGTTGGTACCAACTCAATGGCCCCTGACAACAACAACACCCTCATATAATTAGAGTTAAAGTCTACAGCTTAGATTCGAAGTAAAATTGTAACTAATGCTCGTTGTCAAGAGAATGATTATCTTTCTCTAGTACCATTGTTCTGACCAACAAAGAACTATTTTGAACCAGAAGATAATTTGTAACAAGAATGCTTTCTTCTGATAAATTATTTTAGCTAATTTTTATGTACATGTAAATATATGAGGTACACCACTTGTCTGTCAGTTTGTCTTACTGTGGTGGCTTGTGAGAAGCTGTGATTCTGGAAGCTATGCTACAGGTATTTTAAATACCAGCAGGGTCACCCATAGTAGACAGGTTTCAAATGATCTTCCAGACAAAGACAGACTAGGAAGAAAGAGAGACAAACTACTTCAGAATATTTAGTCACTGAAAACCTTATGAATAGCAGAGAAACACTGTCAGATATAGTGCCTGAAAATGAGCCCCTCAAGTTGGAAGGCCCTCAAAATGAGACTGGGGAAGAGTGCTTCCTCAAAGTAGAGTTGACCATGATGATGTGAATGGAAGAAAGCCTGTGGGAGTAAAGCCTTCGGGACCTTCATCTGCTGATGGGGCACAGCTCATAAAGAGAAACAGCTGTACACATCCATTAATAATCAGAACATGGAATGTACGAAGTATAAATCTAGGAAAATTGAAAACTGTCAAACATGAAATGGAATGCATAAACATTGATGCCCTAGGCATTAGTGAGCTGAGATAGACTGGTATTGGCCATTTTGAATCTGACAACCACATGGTTTATTATGCCAGGAATGACAAATTGCAAAGAAATGGTGTCGCATTCATTGTCAAAAAGAACATATCAAGATAGTGGGGCTTAGTGGTGGATTAGGGAGACGTGTGGTGCAAACTTCTGGCAGCAATGACACAGAATACTGGACGGAGCAGTTCAGGGGACGGTCCCAGAACTCAGAACTACATATAAAGGAATATTTAGAAAGTTTGAAGGCTTACAGCTAGTGGAATTTGTAGTGGAAGCAAGAAAACTGGTGTTTTTTTCTGATCGGACATCCTCTGTGGCTCCCAGAGAGGCCATCTTGGGTGAGATGGAGCAAGGGAAGGAACAGAGCCACAGTGGATGCCTGACCAATCCTCAGAGATAAAGGTGTGGACATTATTTTGGTTTTTCTTTTTTGTCTCTGTTCATTAGTCTCTTCCTGTCAGCACATGTCCATTCTGGTGACTAGAGGGGGTGCCTGAGCGAGTGGACACCCCTCCCTCACTGCAGAAGATTCTACTATGCATGCACACAGATCTGCTCAGCAGAATTTAAAGTGAAAACCCAACTTAAGAACAAACAGCAGGTAGAAGTGCAATGAGAAGCTCCATCAGCAACAACACAGAATACTGGACCAAGCAGGCTCAGGGGATGGTCCCAGAACTCTGAACCACATATAAAGGAATATTTAGAAAATTGGAAGGCTGACAGACAGTGGAATTTGTAGCAGAAGAAAGAAATGCACTGCTTTCTAATCCAAGGTGCTCAGCTGATCCCTGAACGGCCATTTTGGGTGAGACCAAATGGGGGAAGGATAAGAGAAGTGACAGACTCCTGACAGAACCATAGAGATAATGTGGACATTCTTTTTTTTTTTTTTTTCTGTATCTGTTCATTATTCACTTGCTGTCTGTGCATCTCCATTCTGGAGACTAGAGGGGATGCCTGAGTGAGTGGACACCCCACCCCCACCCCCAGAGGGTTCTACTATGTATGCAAACAGAGCATCTCAAAATTTAAAGGGACAGTTTCCACTCAAAACCAAACAGGAGTGCAAAACGGCCACAGCTGGCCCTGAACTGTTTATCACTAGGAAAAAGACCTGAATGGGGGTTGTGGAGCAGGAGAGGCGACTAAAAAGGAAACAGGCCAAAAATTAAATCCTGAGTTACATCACAATGATCAACAGGCATCTTGAAATTTCTAAGGAAGAAGAGTGAAAAGGGAAGCCCATTTCCTGATCACATCTACCTGGAGGCAATCAGAAAACATAAAAAATACCAAAACACACATCCAAGTATTAAGCCCACAGATAACCACTGAATATGGCCAAAAAACAGAAATAGATGACCATATCAGCACATGTCCAGAAATGAGATAAAGTGACTGTGACAAATGAACTGGAAGCAGACCTACACTCCATACTGGAACATGGACAGGCTTTGGAAATGCGTGAGAAGGAATTTAGAAAAATGATCATAAAATGTATCAAAACACTATACAATGGAGTTGAGAAAAACAAGGAAGAAGTCAGGAAAGTGCTACAGGAACAATCAAATGAGATAGATACAGCATTGGGAACAATTCAAAACCTACAGAAAGAGGTCCAAATGATTAATGATGGAATATCAGAAATGGACACTACACTGAAAGCACAACGGAATAGAATTGAAGAGATGGAAGCCAGAACCAGTGATCTGGAAGATAAATCTCTCAACAATACTGTAATAGAAGAGCAAGCACAAAAAAGGATTAAAAAAAAAAAAAAAAAACTTAAGTAGGTCTAAGATTCATGCTGGGCAACATGAAGAGGAAAAACTTAAGAATTATTGGCATTCCATAACAGGAAGAATCACAGAGGAGATACTTGAGGAGCTTCTGGAAGAAAATTTTGTTAACATCCTGAAAAGCAAAAAGATAAGCATTCAAGAAGCTCAACAAATGCCAGGAATGATAGACTCCAAAAGATATTCACCAAAGACATGTAACAATCAAGCTCTCCAAAATCAAAGACAAGAAGAGAATCCTGAAAGCAGCTAGGGAAAAGAGAAGTGTAACATACAAAGGCAAGCAAATCAGATTAAGCTCAGTTCTCTCAACAGAAACCATGCAGGTTAGAAGGCAATGGGGATATATATATAAAACCCTGAAAGAAAAAAGCTGCTGACCAAGAATCCTCTATCTAGCAAAGCTGTCAATCAAATATGATGGTATAATAAAAACATTCCAGGATAAGCTGAAGCTAAGGGATTTTGTCAAAGTCAACCCTGCGAGGAAAAACATCCTAAAGGAAGTTCTGTGGACTGAGAACCAACAAGAACAGGCAACAACCAGAGATTGACATATATGGCAGCATCACCCAGACCTCAGTCAACAAATGGAAGAGTCGAGGACAGAATAAAACTATAAGAACAAATTCAGAGGATCTGGGAGGTCAGTCTATGATCAAAACAATTACAGTGTGAAAGAAGGTAAACACAGAGGAACAGAAATCCAGTGAGAAGGTCAGGTAGATTACAGGATAAATTTGTTGTTGTTGTTAGGTGTCATTGAGTGGAACTGACTCATAGTGACCCCATGCACAGCAGAACGAAACAATATCTGATCCTGGGCCAACCTCACTACCGCTGCCACACTTGAGTCCATCAATGCTGCCACCTGGCCAATCATTCTCGTTGGGGGTCTTCCTCTTTTTCTCTGACCCTCCATCTTACCAAGCATGATATCCTTCTCTAGTGACTGTTCCCTTCTGACAATATGTCCAAAGTATGAGAGACAAAGTTTGGCCATGTTGGCCTCTAAGGAGC
>NW_006408831.1:185840-186961 GCF_000296735.1 Chrysochloris asiatica
CAAGGCCAGGGGCAGACTGTGGAACAGACCATCAATTACTGATATGCAAATTCAAACTGAAGCTGAAGAAAATGAAAACAAGTCCACGAGAGGCAAAATATGACCTTGAATTTATCCCACCTGAATTTAGAGATCATCTGAAGAACAGATTTGATACATTAAATACTAAAGACCGAACACCAGAAACGTTGTGGGATGACATCAAGATTATCATATGTGAAGAGAGCAAAAAGTCATTAATTAAGAAGACAAGAAAGAAGGAAAAGGTCAAAATGGATGTCAGAAGAGACTCTGAAACTTGCTCCCCAGCGTAGAGATGCCAAAGCAAATGGAAGAATTAAAGAGATCCAAGAGCTGAACAGAAAATTTCAAAGATCAGCTCGAGAAGATAAAGCCAAATACTATAATAAAATATGCAAAGACTTAGAGTTAGTAAAACCAAAAAGGAAGAACAAGGTCAGCATTTCTCAAGCTGGGGGAACCGAGGAAAAAATTCAAGCCTCGACTTTCGTTATTGAAAGATTCTCTGGGCAAATTATTGAATGATGCAGAATGCATCAAGAGATGGAAGGAATATACAGAGTCGTTGTACCAAAAGGAAATGGTTCCTGTTCAACCATTTCAAGAGGTACCGTATGAACAAGAGCCAATGATACTCAGGGAGGAAGTCCAAAGTGCATTGAAGGAATTGGCAAAGAACAAGGCACCAGGAATTGATAGAATAAAAATTGAAATCTTTCAAGAACGTGAGGTGGCACAGGAGGCACTCACTCATCTCTGCCAAGAAATTTGGAAGACAACTATGTGGCCGACTGATTGGAAGAGATCCGTATTTGTGTCCATTCCAAAGAGAGGTGACCCAACAGAATGCGGAAATCATTGGAAATCTCTTTGATATTTCAAACAAGTAAAGTTTTACTAAAGGTAATACAGAAATGGCTACAATCATTCATTGACAGAGAACTTCCAGAGGTTCAAGATGGATTGAGAAGAGGCCGTGGAACGAGAGATATCATAGCTGATGCCAATGGATCTTGGCTGAAAGCAGAGAATATCAGAAAGATGGTTACCTATGCTTTATTGACTATGCAAAGGCTTTCGATTGTGTGGATCATGACAAG
>NW_006408831.1:187061-192756 GCF_000296735.1 Chrysochloris asiatica
TGATATTCTCTGCTTTCAGCCAAGATCCATTGGACATCAGCAATGATATCTCTCATTCCATGGCCTCTTCTGAATCCAGCTTGAACCTCTGGAAGTTCTCTGTCAATGTCAATAGCAGAGAAACAGGATAAATAGACTGTCTTAAATGAAGGGAAAACTTAATGGAATATAAGGTAATCACAATGATGGGGTTGGGGTGGAGGGTTTAGGGGGAGGTAGAGGGAGGTGATGGTAGAGCACAGGGTAAAGGCAGACACATCATACATAGTTCAGGTGTTAGGGAAGGCAATACAAAAAGGGGGAGGAGGTGGAAGAACAAGGTAGATAGGGGAACATTGAGACAGGTTTGCATGGGCTAAGTGGGACAGAGGTAAATAGTGATGCATGCTCAACCTTGGAACAACAGGCCTCTGTGATACAGGAATATAGGCATAGTCTGAAGAGGAAATAATACTAAGATGCTTGACTGACTTATGAATATCAGTTTCCCTTGCCTACTATTGTAAAATAGACACTTGAGTGGTATAGAAAGGAATGTTGGGAAACATGATTACAGAAAGCTTGTAAGCCCATCTTCAGCCTATAACTGATTGGAATACCTAACAAGGGTTCTAGAACATGCCCAATGAAATAGGCCTCTTGTGGAGCCTTTGCAGAGTACAGGACTTTAGGTGGAATTCTGAGTCCCATCCAGAACCTTCTGAGGTGGGACATTCCAACTAGAAAGGACTAGCGGAGCACCCTGAAACAGCTAGAGCAAAGAAAGATCATCAGGAAAAATCCAAAACAAAAATGACAGTCTGATTGGCTACTACAGAACAAGCAAGTTGTTCACTGGGGAGTCATCAGGAAAGCAGTAAAGACCCTTCAGGACTAACCCCCTCAAAGATTGAAATTCAAAGGGAACACATGAGCAGGCATGTAAGCTTGCTGGCAACCATGTTGTTCTATTGGTGAATGGAAATGGGGGAAGGGAAGCAATGAAGAAATGGGCTGAGTACAACCACGCTCCATAGACTCCCATTGACCTGAAGATGAGAGAGGGAAGAGGAAGGGCTGTTTGGTGTGGTGAGACCTGGGGACACCTGAGCCCATGGACAAGGAAATAGCCATGGAGGGCAACAGCTTAGAATGAAGAATCCAGCTGATGCACAAGAATGTCCAAACTTGCAGTTAGTACCCATTTGACCTAGACTCAATGGCTTGAAAATCAGAACTCAACTAGAGGAAGATTGAAGAAAAAATAAAAGTTTGATAAAGGAAATGAGTGTAAATTGCTACAATTTGATGAACTTGACCTATATTTATGGATGCAGTACCTCCAAATATCAACTGAGAGGGAAGGAGTCTCCACATCAAGTATCAATGTTATCTGCTCTGTACACAGAGTGGATAGAGATGGGCAACTTAAGCACTGGCTACCTAAAATGAGGGGTGATGAAGGCATGAAGTGACTGGCTAACAAGTTTTTTCAAGAGGGAGTTTAGTTTAAGAATGTGTGGGGGAAGATAGAGTTTCTACTGAGTAGTTTTCATCTTGTCTAGATGGGTCTGGTTAAAAGAGGGGGATAAGATTCTTATGATTCAATAGTGAGTAATTGTTATCATGACCAATTGTGTCTGTCACAACTGTAAAGATAGAAGTTTTGCAACAAAAATGGGAGAGCGGTTAATCTTACAGTCCAGAACCAGATCTTACCAGAACAGTAAGATTCTGAAGGAGGATATCCAACGTGCATTGAAGGAATTGGCAAAGAACAAGGCACCAGGAATTGATGGAATAAAAATTGAAGTCTTTCAACAAAGTGAGGCGGCACTGGAGGCACTCACTCATCTATTCCAAGAAATTTGGAAGACAACTATCTAGCCAACTGATTGGACAAGATTCGTATTTGTGTCCATTCCAAAAAGAGGTGGCTCAATGGAATGTGGAAATCATCAGACAATATCATTGATATCACATGCGAGTAAAGTTTTACTAAAGGTAACACAGAAACAGCTTCAAGCATACGTTGACAGAGAACTTCCAAAGGTTCAAGTCAGATTTAGAAGAGGACATCGAATGAGGAATATCATTGCTGATGTCCAATGGATCTTGGCTGAAAGCAGAGGATACCAGAAAGATGTTTACCTGTGCTTTATTGACTATGCAAAAGACTCAATTTTGTGAATCATGACAAGCTATGGAAACATTGTGAAGTCTGAGTATTCCAGAACACTTAATTGTGCTCATGAGGAATCTGTGCACGAACCAAGAGGCAGTTGTTTGAATAGAACATGGGAACACTGAATGGTTTAAAATTAGGAGAGGTGTATGACAAGGTTGTAATTTTTCACCATACTTATTCAACCTGTATGCTAAGCAAATTATCTGAGAACCTGGATTATATGAAGAAAAATGTGGCATCAGGATTGGAGGAAGACTCATTAACCACCTGTGATATGCAGATAATACAACCTTGCTTGCTGAAAGTGAAGAGGACTTAAAATGCTTTCTGATGAAGATCAAAGACCACAACCTACGGTATGGATTGCATCTCAATGTAAAGAAAACAAAAATCCTCACCACTGGACCAATGAACAACATTCTTATCAATGGAGTAAAGATTGATGTTGTCAAAGCCTTCATTTTTCTTGAATCAACCATCAACACTCATGTAAGCAGCAGCCAAGAAATCAAACGACGTATTGCATTAGGCAAATATGTTGCACAAGACCTTTTAAAAATGTTGAAGAACAAAGATGTCATCTTGAGGAATAAGGTGCACCTGACCCAAGTCATGGTATTTTTAGTAACCTCATATGCATGCAAAAATTGGACAGTGAATAAGGAAGATGGTAGAAGAATTTGAGTTATGGTGTTGGTGGAGAATATTGAAAGTACCATGGGCTGCTAAAAGAACCAACAGATCTGTGTTGGAAGACATTCAGTCAGAGTGCTCCTTGGAGTACAGGATAGACAAACTTTATCTCCCATACATTGGACGTATTGTCAGGAGGGACCAGTCACTGGAGAAGGATATCATGTTTGGTAAGGTGGAGGGTCAGAGAAAAAGAGGAAGTCCCCCAGTAAGATGGATTGGCAAAGTGGCAACATCAATGGGCTCAAGCGTGGCAACAATTGTGAGGTTGGCCCAGGACTGGGCAGTGTTTTGTTCTGTTGTGCATAGGGTCACTGTGAGTTAGTACAAATTCGATAGCACCTAACAACAACAACAACAACTTATGAGGTAGCTTTAAAAACATAATGAAAAATTTTCCAAGAATTTTTTGAAGCCTCTTTGTACAATATGTATATAACATATATATTTAGATGTGGTTTTGCGGGGGGTTTGTTTTTGTTTTTGTTTTTAGTGTTTTATTGTGAATTATGTGATAGTTTACATGGGACAACATTAGTTTTACGATGTGGTTGTTTTAAAAGAAACAGATACTGTCAAAACCAATGACTAACAACAAATATAAGAATTCAGAGCACTTTTTTTAGGGCACTGGATTCCTTCTTTCAAAATGTTTATAATAGTAAGACCAGTGAAAAAGCAATGCACATTGAAGGGAAAGCTACAAATAATTCACTATTATACACACCTTGTATTTTCTCCACTTAGATCAAACATTGTTGTTGCTAGGTGGCGTAGAGCCAGTTCTGACTCATAGTGATCCAATGCACAATAGAAGAAAATGCAGCCCAGTTATGTGTCATCCTCACAATTGTTGTTTGAGCACATTGTTCCTGCCACTGTGTTCTAAATTACGTACGCATTGGAAATAGCTTATTAGCAAGTAATATGACCTTCAGAGTAAAACAGTTAGATATTTGCAAGAGCATCCTGCTATGAATGGCATAGTGAAATATGTGATGGGTGGTTATCCACAGGGAGATCGCATGCAATAGTCACTCTGCAGTAGAAAAACAAAGTTTTCTGTTCCTATGAAAATTTACAGCCTAAGAGACCCTATACAACTGAGTTAGAACTGGCTAGACAACATACAACAACAACAAAACTAACAACAAGATTTGATTTTCATTGAAAATAATGAATCTGTTGATGACTGAAATGGTGACTAATTTTGGAAGGCAGTAAACTTAACAAATACTTTAGAACTGAAATAAACTCCCCAAGTGCAGCAAATGTTCAGTTAGAAACAAACGTGATCCTCTCTGGAATGAGGTTTAGCTATTATTTCTCAAATTACTCTAAAAATTTTTTCATTAAGAGTTGATTTAGTACTACATCTGATAAGTACCTTCATTTTCATTTCAATCAACACAGTAATAGTAGAAAATGTAACTGGCCAAATATTATTACAAAGACTTTGCAGTCATTACTCCATCTATCTATGGGGATAAGATAAATAGTAATAGCAGTAATTTCAAACAACAGTCAGTTTTCCAAATCAACAAATCCATCACTTTTCTGGGGGGGGAAATCTATGACTGATCTTTCTCGTTCTCATTGTCTCTAGTACAGTGCCTTCAATATAGCAAATATCATAAATAAATGAAGTGATAAATGAACACAGTATAATTTCACTTGTTAGTAGAGACATTTGAATTTTTAATAGCCTAGTTACCCTTGTGTGGCGTAGTGGATTAATGCTCCAGACTGCAAAGCCATTTGAACCACAAGGTTGGCGTTTCAAGCTCGCCAGCTGCGCCTCAGAAACCCTATCTAGGGTTGCTATGGGTCAGAACCAACTTAATGGCACTTAACAACAACAAGTTACCCTTTGGAGTACTGGTGTGGCGCGGTGGGTTAGTGAGCTGGACTGCAAAGTTGGTTTGAACTGCAAAGTTGTTGGTTTAAGCTCACCAGTCACTCCTGGGAAACTATATACAGGGTCACTATGGGTCAGAACCGACTCGTCGGCACTTAACAAAAACAACAACAACAAGGAAGAGCAGTTCATATCATTATTATTCAAATTTATGCACCAACCACGGAAAGCCAGTGAGGATGAAAATTGAAGAATTCCACCAACTTCTTAAAAATAATACAAATAGGCAAAAAGACAGCAGTTGCATATATTACATTGTTAACTCTGGGTATCTTTGAATAACAGACACATTGTTTGGTTTATATTCTTACTATCAGGAGTAAAATATAATTATATTTCCCGAGTTTAGGGTTCATTATATGTAACATTGTTGCTTCCACATCATTACACAAGTCATGAAAAACACATTTTAAGTGACTTGATGCGATAGCGTCACTTCTTCATCTTGTGTCTTGGAGGCATGCTTTACCTTTTAAATTAAATACTCTATAGGGTTCATGCACTGGACTACAAGGTCGGTTTGAACTGAAAGGTCGGCAGTTCAAGCTCACCAACCGCTCCTTTGAAACCCTATGCAGGGTCAATATGGGTAGGAACCTACTTGATGGCACTTAACAACAACAAACTCTTTCTACAGTCTTTCAGATTTTTTATATGAATTTTTGCCACTAAACCTCTCTAATTCTTTAGGGTCACATTGAATCCTAATCCAGTTCTCCTGGTGTCTTAGTTTAGTAATGCTAACATAATATCAACAACAACAACAACAACAACCAGAAATTATTTTTTTTCTCACAGTTCTGGAAGCAAAACATCCAAATCAGAGTCCTGGTTGTGTCAATTCCCGGTATCTAGGAGCAATACCAAATGGCCCAAACCAAACGGCCACCACTTGTCTGTTTGTCGGGCTGTGGTGG
>NW_006408831.1:196339-210417 GCF_000296735.1 Chrysochloris asiatica
TGCTCCCATAAAGATTTACAGCCTCAGAAACCCTGTACAGGGTCGCTATGAGTCGGAACCGACTCCATGGCATATAACAACAACAATAACATATACATGCGAAAGCTGGTCAGTAAATAAGGAAGACCGTAGAAGAATTGACGCTTTTGAGTTATGGTGTTGGAAGAGGATATTGAAAGTGCCATGGGCTGCCAAAAGAATCAACAGATCTGTGTTGGAAGAAGTGCAGCCAGAGTGCACCTCGGAGGCCAGGATGGCCAAACTTCTTCTCTCATACTTCAGACATATTGTCAGGAAGGACCAGTCGCTGGAGAAGGATATCATGTTTGGTAGGGTGGAGGGTCAGAGGAAAAGAGGAAGACCCCCAACAAGATGAATTGGCCAAGTGGCAGCATCAATGGACTCAAGCATGAGGTTGGCCCAGGATCAGGCAGTGTTTCATTCTGCTGTGCATATGGTCGCTATGAGTTGGTACCACCTCGATGGTACCTAAGAACAACAACAACATATGTGTCTGAGTCTAGTCTGCTCTTGTTATAAGACACCACTCAAAAGTAATTAGGTTTAGGAACTATCCTATTCTAGTGTGGCCTCATTAACATAATGGAAGTAACCCCCTATTTCCAAACAGGGTCATATTTACAGTACATTTTAGAGTTAGGACTGCCACATTTATTTCTGGGGAACTCAACTCAATTCTTAGGCACCAGACATTCCACCTAATTTTGTATCTCTTGCATACCTAACCAATTCACAACATACAATAATCACAATTCCCATCTATTACCAAAAATCCCAGTTCATAATCATAATGGTCATACATAGAATATATTGCATTGCTGTTTTTAGGTACCACAGAGTCTATTCTAACTCATAGTGAAACTGTACAGGGTTTCTGAGGCTGTACATTTTTACCAGAGAGGAAAGCCTACTCTTTCTCTTTTTGAGTGGCTGGTAGATTTGAATTGTTGACCTTGTGGTTAGTAGACCAACAGAACATGTTGTTGTTAATAGGTGCTGATAAACAGAAATTATTGTCTGTTTATCATTTCCTGATAAGAAAGAAATTAAAGTTTAAAAAAAATGTTCTTTAGACTGAGAACAACAGCAGAGACCAATCTGAGCTTACCATGCATGACACCCCCACCCAGAACTCAGTCCAACTGGAGAAATATTTAAAGTAAAACAAACCTACAAGGCTGAAAATAGGAAGCCAGAGATATCAGTGTATATCAGTGTATATCAGTGTATATCAGTGAAGCCAACTACAAAGCCAAAGGAGGGAATAGTGTAGATACAGAACTTCCAAATGATGAAAAAGTCAAGTAGATTTCAAGATAACACAGACTCATTTAAGCAGGGGAAAAAGTAATCAATTATAGGGCAACCTGTAAAACTACTACACCTGCACATCAAAATAAAAAAGAAGGAAATCAGAAAGATTTAATAAATATTAACACAACAGAAATGAAAATTAAAAGAATACCACCACCACCACCACCCCCCAAAAAAAAAAAACCCAACAAAACAAAACAGAGGGAATGGAAGCAAAAGCTGTTGAATGAGGATGCATGGAAGGGATTGTAATCATTGCAATGAGACAAAATACAATAGGATGAATGTAAAGCTTATGTTCTCCCATGTAAACTATCACTCAATTCACAATACAAACTTAAAACAAGAAAAGAAAACCTGCAAACAAAATGAACTCAGTGCAGACAATTATGTGGAACAAAGAAACCAGCAGCACCTCAAAAAAAAAAAAAAAAAAAAAAAAGACACACAGAAAAATAACAGCAATCAATTCATGCCTATTGATAATTAAACAGAATGTAAGTAGATTAAATGCACCAGTCAGAGACAGAGCAGAATGAATAAGAAAAACAGATCCTTCAATATGCAGTCTACAAGAGACACATCAAAAAGGTGGAGACCACCTAAATCCCCACCAATAGTAGAATGGTTAAGCAAACTTTGGTACATACACACATACAATGTTGGAGAATAATAATGACTCTGTGAAACGTCTCTCAACATGGATGAACCTGGAGGACATTATATTAAGTGAAGTGAATCACAAAAGAACAAACATTGTGTGAGATCAATGCTGTAAAAAGTTAAGAAAAGGTTTTCTTGACAAAAAAAACAATTTATGATAGATACAGGAGGGTGGGGAGGGAAAATTATTCAGGAGCTAGAAGGTAGACACATGTTAACATGGGTGATGGGGCAGGCAGTATACCACAAGAGGGAGGCTAACAGAGGAAAGATGAAGGTGGGGGAAACACAGAGAGGTATGCAATAAAGTGAATAGATGTAAATAATGTTAACTGTTGGTACATGGAGGGGATTGTAATAATGTAATGAAGCAAAGGATATGTTGTTTTTTAATGTAAAACTGGTGATCTACTCTGTAAACCTTCATTCAATTCACAATAAAAGGTTAAAAAAATAAAAAGGAATCAAATTATGTATTACATTAGGCAATTCTGTTGCAAAAGACCGCTTTAAAGTGTTCAGCAAAGATGTCAGTTTGAGAACTAAGGTGAGCCTGACCCAAGCCCATGGTATTTTCAGTAGCCTCACATGCATGTGAAAGTTGAACAGTGAATAAGGAAGATAATAGAAGAATTGATGCATTTGAGTTATGGTGTTGGAGAAGAATATTAAAAGTACCATGAACTGCCAGAAGAATAAACAAATCTACGTTGGAAAAAGTACAGCCAGAATTCTTCTTAGAAGCCAGGATGGCGAGACTTTGTCTTTCGTGCTTCGGACATGTTAGCAGGAGGGACCAGTTCCTGCAGAATGACATCATGATTGCTAAAGTGAAGAGTCAGCGAAAGACAGGAAGACCCCCAACATTGGCACAGTGGCATCAGCAATGGGCTCAAACATAACAATTGGGTGGATGGTCCAAGACCGTGCAGTGTTTTGTTCTGTTGTGTATAGGATCACTGTTGGAAGAAGTACAACCTGAATGCTCCTTAAAAGCCAGGATGGCAAGACTTTGTCTCTCATACTTCAACTATGTCATCATGAGGGGCCAGTCCTGGAGAAGGACATTATGGACATGAAGTGGAAGGTCAGCAAAATAGAGGAAGACCCCAATGATATGGACTGAAATTGTGGTAGCAGCAATGGACCCAAACGTGACAACAATTATGAGTATGGCGCAGGACCAAGTGGTAAACATTTTGTTTTGTTGTGCATAGGGTCACTATGAGTCGAAGCCAACTCTAAGGCACTTAACAACATTAACAACTTGCAATATTTGTTTTACAGCAACATTAGGGAACTAGGACACCCCTTTGAATATGATTTTTAATCCCTCAATTTAAAAGATTGAAATAGATTAGGATTACTGCCCTCTGTAGAATTCCTCCGGAAGGAGATCCAGATAAGAACTGGACTGCTAACTGAAATTTTGGTGGTTCAAACTCACCAGTGTCTCCACAGGAGAAAAATAAGGTTGTCTTCTTGTATAATGACTTACAGCATTAGAAACCCTATATAAAGTTACTATGAGTCAGAATCAATTTGAGGACAGTGGCTTTTTTTGTGTGGAGTCCCTGGATGGTGAAAATAGTTAAGTACTCAATTACTAGCCAAAAGGTTGCAGTTTGAACTTACTCAGAGGCACCTTAGAAGACCTGCTTCCAAAAGGTCACAGCCTTGAAAATCCTATAGATCCGTTCTATTCTGCACACAAGGGGTCACGCACGATGAGTCATAATCAACTCTACAGCAACTAACAATATACATAAAATGGGATATTGTTCAGTCATAAGGAGAAATGAAGTTCTGATACATGTTACAACATGGATGAACCTTAAAAACATTATGTTAAGTGAAAGAAGCCAGACACAAAAGAACAAATATTATAGGATTCTACTTAATATGAAATATCTAGAATGGGCAAAATCCTGGAATATAGAAAATAGATTAGAGGTTACCAGAGCTGGCAAGAGGGAAAAATGAAGAGTTACTGCTTAGTAGGTATGAAGTTTCTCCTGGGGTAATAAAGTACTTTTGAAAATGTGGTGATAATGGTACATTATGAATGTAACTAATGTCACTGAATTGTATAGTCAAAATAGCAAATTTTGTGTTCAATATATTTTGCCACACAACGTTTTTTGTTTTTTTTTTAAAATTAGTGATAATCGAGTATTTCCTGTCAACATCTGCGGTATACAGGCAAACGGGTATATATACAGAATTTTATAGCTTTCCAGTACATGTTTGAGGAAATAAGAAAATTTAGCACACTAAACATTAAACTCATTTGAAAATGCTATTTGTTGCTGTTGTTACGTGCTGTCTAGTCAGGTCTCATCGTCATCCTGTAAAAAGGGCTTCCATTTGGTGGTGGTGGTTATGTGCCGTGGAGTCGGTTCCGACTGCTAGTAACCCTGTACAGGGTTTCCGAGACTATAAATTTTTACAGGATTCTCCTGTGGAATAGCTGGTAGTTTCGAATTGTTGACTTTGCGGTTCGCAGCCTGATTCATAACCACTATGCTACCAGAGCTCCTTGTAAATCTTTACAGGAGCAAAAAGTCTAGTCTTTCTCCTGAGGAGTGGCTGATGGGCTTGAACTGCCAAATTTATGGTTGGTAGTTCATTGCTTATCCTACAGTATCATCAGCACTCCTTTACAAAGAAAAAAAAAAAAATGCCATAGGACAACAAAAAAAAAGAGAGAGAAAACAGAAAACAAGTTAAGGACAGAAGTCTTTGAGAGCGAATTCTAATATTATTTTAGAATTATTTTAACAAAGCTAAAATTTAATTCTTTGAAAATATTAATATGACAGATCAAGAAAAAAGAAGATACAATTTTTTTTAATAAGGGGGTGCTTCTCCAGAAAAGTCTGAGAAGTATTGATCAGTACTTTTCTCTTAAACGTAAAAAACTATGTAATTATTAAAATCAAAATAGATTGCTCATGTCAACATCTATATCCTCATAAACTTAAACTACATAATAATCTAATGCCAATGAAAATGATGCATGCTTCCCCATGATAGCAGATTTAATTAAATCTGGATTAGTGGTTGGTTTTCTCTGAAACACTGTATTACTGTTAGAAAAGGAAAACACTTAACCATGACAGTTGTAATGAGTCTTTGTCTCAAGCCTTACTCATAGTAAGAAATTTAAAGTGATTTTCTACAGTGATTACGTTTGTAGAAGAAAATAATAATACTATGAAGATGATGATAAATCCACTCTTTCAACTTTATTTTGGTCTGGAATCACTTCCTCCCTTATGCATAATTTATCTTTCTTTTAATTTGTAAAACATCAATGACCCCCAGTTTACAGATAGATAGCTGTGTGCCTGGGTTATTTGCTATTTTTGTGTTTTGGTGAGGTTTGTGATTAGTTTCTAATTCTCTCAATGTGTTTCTATTTCCCAGACAGCAATAATACCTTAGGTGAGTGAGCCAGGGAATCTTTCAGTCCTTGGTCCAAATGAAAATGACTATTTCCTCATTATAAAAGACAGAATGGCAACACAGGCAAATTAGGATTTAGAGCACCTCTTTCTTGGTGCAATGCTTCTCCCATTATACCAACCTGACTTTTTAATATAAACTTTGTTATATTTTTCTTTTTAAAATGCTTAAAGTACTCAGAAAGCATAAACATACAAAAAGAAGATGAAAAGCTCATCATCACAAAACACTAGTGTAATCAAGATGGATACCTTTGAATCAATTCCTGCTAAATGAAGACAAGCAATGTAAAATGTAACAAATTAAAAGGTCTTTAGAAAACTTTTATTCATGATATATATAGAAAAGAGTTTCTTAAATCACAAAAAACATGTTTAAAAGGAATCTGATAATAACTTGGACTATATTGAAATTAAAACCTTTTGTTTGTCAAAGGACACCACAAAGATATTTATCAAAGAACACCACAAAGAATGCAAAAGGACAAGCCACACAAGGAAAGTCAGCCCATCAGGGTAAGTCCCCTGAATGCAAGAGCAGTCTAGTATGGTTGCTGGTGGAAGTGGAGGAAATGCAGCCATGAAGACAAGGACGGAGTTTGGACATGTTTCAGTGGCACCCATTGACCTTGAGATGAGAAAGAAGAAGAGTTGGCCGGTCTGAAGTTTAGGGAATTGTGTGAACTCTTGAACCAACCCATGGGCACTGACCTAGCCCTTGCGGGGTAGGGCTGAGAGTGAAGTGGCCAACTGTTCTGAAGTGCAGGAAAGTGTGCGTGAACTCCCAAACTTGCAGCTGGTACCTATTGGACCTAGCTTGGATGGCTAGGACTGAGCTGACCAGAACCTGACTAGATAAAGATAAAGGTGTTTGAGACTGTGAACAAGTATCAATTGCTGCAATTTAATAAACTGAAATTTTGCTTGTGGATGCAGTTGCTCAAAGCTCCAAATGGAATGGAAGATTGTTTATATCAAGAAACATGCTTGTTTCCTCAGTGTACTGGATTGATAAGAACAGGCTATTTAGACATTGGCTATCAAAAATGGGGTAGACTATAAAGACAGGAAATGACTGGCTTACAAGCTTTCATGGGTGTGCCTACTTTCAGAATGAGAGGGGGTAAGGTAGAATCCCCACTAACTAGTTTTTCTATTTTCCAGATGGATCTGGAGAAAGTGGGTGGGGATGATGCTGATAGGATATTATGATTCTATTGTGAGTAATTGTTAGCAGGATTAAGTGTGATTGTCAAAATTGAAATTGTAGAAGATGTGTAACTAAAAGCGGGGAGTAGTTAATCTTTCATTTCAGGAACAGACGATCCCAGCACTATCAAGAAGGAAGAGTAGAGTTGAGCATGAGATCCCTAACCTAGAAAAGCGGGGACAGCAGAGACAGTGTCATGAAGAGACAGAGCAGCTGCAGGCTCTAGGCTCACAGACTGAGTAAGGCTGTGTGCCTGTGGGCAGGAAGCTGGCTTGCACAATGTTCCCTTTGGACATTTAAATGAATATATAATTTTTGTTTTGTATGTGTGCATCAAATATTTTTACTTTTTAAATTTGTGAAATATAAGATGTAAATGTGGAACCATAGGGAGGAAGTAGGATAAACTATTGTTGCAGGGTAAGGATTGTAATCATTGAACCAAAGTGTCTGGCTACCATTACCAACTGCTCTGAAAGGGATCACAGGAGGAGGTCCCACATTAAGTGGGAGGAAATGTGGAACAAAACTCAAAATTATAAAAGAAAAAGACCAAACTTACTGGTTAGAAAGAGACTTGAGGAACCTGAGACTATAGCTGTTGGCCACCCTTCAAGTCTGGAACAACACTCACCCTTTGTGGCCCAATTTTCAGCCAAGTAGTAGAAAGGTTTATGGGGTGGGAGACACCAACACTAGTAAGGTATGCTCACCATGAAATTGTCCATCATTCAAAATTAAAAGGGCAACACTTGCCTAAGAACAACATTGAGAAGGGATGGGAAGGTGGGTGAAATGGAATAGAAATCATAGGGAGGAAATGGGATAACTGTGATTCTAATAAATGGGATTCTAATCAATAAGATGAAACAAAGTGATTCTAATCATTGAGATGAAACAAACTGATCAAACAACTCAATTCACAATAAAAAGTTAATAGATAAAATCAAATAAAATGACTATTGCTGTTAGACAGGCATATGTTGTTGTTAGGTGCCATCAAGTGGGTACCAACTCATAGCGACCCTATGCACAGCAGAACGAAACATTGCCCGATCCTGGGCCAACCTCACTACTGTTACCATCGATGTTGCCACTTGGCCAATCCATCTCGTTGGAGGTCTTCCTCTTTTTCTCTGACCCTCCACCTTACCAAACATGATATCCTTCTCCAGCAACTGGTCTCTCCTGAAAATATGTCCAACAGGACAGGAGTATAGTGATGGTAAAGTACCACTATGACCTTTAAAAACCTCCCAAAACAGGGGGCAGGCTTGCAGGGTATACCCTTTGGTTGGTTGATGATGCATGAAGGGGATCGTAACCATGGCAATGAAAAGATATACAATAGGATGAATGTAAAGCTAATGTTCCCTCATGTAAACTATCACATAATTCACAATAAAACATTAAAACAAAAACAAAAAAACCTCCCAAAACATAGATTACTTTTTATTTGACTTTGCTTCTCAAGTTTGAGGAAATACAATGTTAAAGATCATTGTACTAGTTGCTGGCCAGCACTAATTCTTATTCTAGATTTTCACTAATATATTACGATCACCCCTTGGCTTTCATTTCACTGTCAAATGTATGAGGCCTATGGGTTCTTTCAGATATGAATGCTGAAAAGAATCACATTAGAAGGCTCTGGATATAGAGTAGAAGAACATACATTTTCCACTAATTGAAAGACTACAACAGATTATCCGCTAGAGCTCACATGAAATATCTTTTTAAATGCCTTGTTTGGCGGTGTTCTCATTGACATGATTTGGAATTGGATTAGAACATAAATACGCTAAGTCGAGAGGGCCTGATATTAAATTACAAAGCTGCAATTTTTTTCATGGTAATTTGAGACATATATTTGGTGAAGTGTAGAACGGAACTGCCCAATATCATATTAATCAAGATGGTTAGAAAATAGAATAGTGTGAATGATAGTTTTCAGCCACAAAAAAGAAATGTGTGACTTTTTCAGTACTTCTAATATTGTTACGAATCGGGCTGCGAACCTTAAGGTCAGCGGTTCGAAACTACCAGCCGCTCCGCAGGAGAAAGATGAGGCTTTCTACTCCCGTAAGGATTTACACCCTCGGAAACACTGTACAGGGTCACTATGGGTCGGAACCGACTCGACGGCACTTAACAACAACAACAACAATATTGTTTAACTGTAGAAATCTCTTTCTAAGTTATATTGTTAGACTATAGAGTGATGCACATTTAAAAAAACATTTGATTCGCAGGAGAGAATTTTGATTTATAGAGTTGGGAGCAGTTTCTAAGTATTTCAACACATGAAATTTTTTTTCTATGTTTTATTCATGGAATCCTGGTGTGGTGCTGTAAGATAAACTGGACTGTTTGGTAACCGTGAAGTCAGAAGTTCAAACCCACCAACTGCGCCTCAGAAACACTCTAAATTGGAGCTAACTCAATGGCACTAAACAACAACAACATTCTTTATTCATATAAAGAGGATATATAAGCTTCATGGGAGTACGATGGTTCCATACAATAAACACTGGACTGCAAATCACAAGGTCCATGGTTCAAGTCTACCAGCCACTCTGGAGGAAAAAGATGAGGTTTTCTGCTCCTACTAAGACTTAAAGCCTCAGAAACCCTCTACAGGGACCCTATGAGTCAGAACTGACTTGAAGGCAGTTAACAATAGCATAAACTTCATAGTAGAATCTGTGGTGGAAACTCAGAGTGTTGTTAGATTTTTAATATTTATCATTATCAATTTTGCCCTGTATGCATACATGACGGTTTTCCATCAGAAAAACATGATTGTTTACGTAATACTAGATGTGCTGACTGCCCTTGCCCCATTTCTTACCACTGAGGAGATGGGATGAGAACTAGATGTCACCGTAATGGGGATTTTAAGCACTGGGTTGCTAGACACAAGGTCATCAGTTCAAACCTACCAGCTGCTCCTCAGAAGTCTTATACAAGGGTTACTATGAGCTGGCACCAACTTGATGACATTTAACAACAATAACATAAGCCAGAATCAACTCCATGGCAATTGGTGGTGATGATGTAGGTGAGGAATGTAGAGAAAATTTGGGAATTTATGTAAACAGTGGAGGTGCTTTTCCTTTCTCCTTCTTTGAGACCAAAAGGGCATCATTAACCCACAAGTACAGCTCAGAAAACAAGCAGAGACAGTAGAGACAGGCTATTGGAAACAGGAAACCCAGGGGGAAAGCGGGAAGAGTGTTGTTACATAGAGGGATTAGAACCAATATCACTAAACAAAATGTGCATAAAGTTTCTGACTGGAAAACTAATTTGCTCTGTAAATGTTTACCCAAACTACAAGAAAAAGTTCAAAACAGACAAAGTTAAAATAAAGTAGCCAACATGAATGGAACAACTGAGTAACAACAAAAACCAAGACAGTTGGGAGGAATGTGGCCTTACAATACACAGGGGTGGAAGTCTAGGCTCTTAATTCAGTCTTTGCTGATGGGCGTAAGAGTATGGTTTTTTACGTAGCTTGTCTGGAGTTGAGTCTTTTTTTTTTTTTTCTTGAGAGTTTTTTGTAGGTTTTGTTATGGTCCTTTTTTTCCCCCAATGTTTTATTGTGAAATATGTGATAGTTTACATGGGAGAACATCAGCTTTACATTCACCCTATCATATATCATTTCATTGCCATGGTTACAATCCCCTCCATGCATCATCAACCAAAGGGTATACCCTGCAAGCCTGCACCCCGGTTGTCAGCACACAGTCCCTCTCCCTCTCTGGGTCTAAAGTCCCCAGATGCTCCATCTCTCCATGTCATTGTCTCTGCCTCCATCTCTGGCATCACTGCTTCTCTGGGTAGGGTCCCCCTCTCCGCTCTTCTCCCTTGATGGTCCCAGGGACCTCCGCTCTGAGACTGCAAAGTTAATCACACCCCTCCTTGCTACATAACATCCACCTTTACATTCCATCCCTCACAAGCAGTCATTATAACAATTATTCACTATTGTATCACAAGAGACCTATCCGTATTTCCTTTCATCAGCCCTGCCTAGACAGATTGGATATTACTCAGTGGAGATTCTACCTTTCTCCACGTCCTCTAGATCTAGGTTCCCTCTTGAAAGCTTGTAAGCCAGTCACTTCTTGCCTTTGTAACCCCCATCCCCACCCCCATTTCAGGTAGCCTTTGTCCAAATTGCCCATCCCATTCTACTCTGTGTATGTTGTTGTTGTTGTTGTTAAGTGCCGTCGAGTCGAGTCGGTTCCGACTCATAGCGACCCTGTACAGGGTTTGCGAGGGTGTAAATCCTTACGGGAGTAGAAAGCCTCATCTTTCTCCCGCGGAGCGGCTGGTAGTTTCAAACCGCTGACCTTAAGGTTCGCAGCCCGATTCGTAACCACTACGCTACCAGAGAGGGATGGAAATGATCCTTGCTGTAAAGATTTGTTCCTTTTTTTGAGCTACTACATCCATAGGTGTAGGTCAAGTTCATCAAGTTGTATCAGATTACTTTTTTTTCCCCCCTCTTCTTTCTTCTTCTAGTTGAGCACTGATCATCCAGTCATTGAAGCCAGGTCAAGTGGGTGTTATCTGTGTCGAACGATTTTTATCAAAATATTTCTGCCTTGAGGCAGGAGGATATGGAATGTGTGACTAATTACTTCCATGAACAACTGCCTCCTTTACCTTGAGATTAAAAGAACTGGATGATACCCAACTGCCATTGTTGAACATTCTGATCAAATATTCCATAGAAGAATCCTGATTAAAAGGGGGGAAATGTAAAGAAGAATTTCAAATTCTTACAGATTACAGACTGTCTGGAGCCATGGAAGCTGGATGAATTCCTGGAACTATTTCCTGAGATCATCTTTAAGTCTTGTACTATAACTATCCCTTGAAGTCGTCTTTTTTTTTTTTGAAGTGCTTAATTGAATGGAAATTCTTCATTCCACCCTATTATTTTAATATTAAGCAATGTTTTGAAATCAATATGATATTCATTTCCCCCTAGACTCAGTTTAGATAATAACATGGTTGCCATGCTATGTATGTATGGTTGCCCAAACCTGTTCCACCATCCTGCCCACCAGTTCAATATATGTGGCTAGTTTCAGTATGTTGTTGTTGTGAAGTGCTGTCAAGTTGGTTCCGACCCATAGCAACCCTGTATAGGGTTTCCAAGGAATAGTTGGTGAGCATGATCTGCCGACCTTGCAGTTCAAATGGCTTTGCAGTCTGGCATATTAACCCACAGCACCACACCAGGATTCCACAGTTTCAGTATATGTCTTATAAATTAACTGAAGAGTCCGGATGACATAGTGGTTAAGTAATCAGCTGCTAACCAAAAGGCTCGCTTGGCTGGAGGAAGAGATGACAGTCTGCGTCTGTAAAGGTTATAGCCTTGGAAACCATAGGGGACAATTCTACTCTGTCCTATGCTGTCACTTTGAGTTGGAATGCACTCAACACCACCGGAATCACTTCAGTTAGACATTAACTTGAAATAAGGAGGGAGTTTCAAAGATGGAAACAGCTTGATCTGACTTGTTTTGGGGACTATAATTCTGACAATCATTATTAATGCCATACTATCAGAAGTTTTAAAGTTAACATATTTTGCTCAATAACAATACTACATTAGCTTCAAGTTAAATTTTTGGGATGTTTATCCCTCACTGTCTCATGATATTTCTGTTCTCATATCACATTGGCCCCACTGTAATGGATTTCTTATAATATTTGTTGAAGTCTTCTTAAAACCAAACAATTTTTTTTTTTTAGCATAGTTTAGCATAGTTTAGCATAGAATATCTGGTTGAAGCATTGAGCTCTGCTAGGATCTATCTTTATGGAAATGAATTGATGACAACTCTAAAAATTCAAAAAGAAACTTAGCGGGCAGTGAGTTATGTTAATGAAGGAGAAACAACTCAGAAAAGGAGTGTAAGTTGGTTACTGAACTAGAAGAATGTAATCAATGTCATTAAATTATACATGGAGAAATTGGTGAATTGGTGTATGTTTTGCTGTGAATTTCTCAACAACAACAAAATCTAAAAATAAAGCACTTCAAGTTTAAAAAAAAAACAAAAAAACCCAGAGGCTTCTGTCTTACCAGGCTATTTATTTCCTTTTCCCCTGGCAAGAGAAAGCAGACTTTATAGGGAGGTTTTTTTTGTCTGTGTTGGCATTTTAGGGTTGTAAGCGTACCCAACACCCTCTAGGATATACAAGAAAGAAAAGGAAAACCCAGAGAATTCAATGTCACATTGTTCCTAATCCTAGGATACCTGGCATCTTAGCTTACAAGGCAGGAGGAATAAAGAGAAAGCCATCTCCTTCTTCTATTCTGGAATCAGAAATCTGGTTCCCCTAAAAGAAGGTTTTGCAATTCTTCCTGGGTAACTCTACAGTCACCTCCTGGTGGAATTGTGGGAGCTGGGTGGGGGAGGTGGGGGGGGATTTTTTCCCAACAAAGACCAAAATTTACACCCACATCAATTCACCTTAATAAGTTGAAACTCCTGTCCGTCAGGGCCTCTGCCGCCCAATACATACATAGTACACTAACTGAGGAGCAGAGGAGTGACATTAGGAAAAGTAGAAGCAGAAGGTAAGATATTTTTTTGAGAAGAGAAAAAATATTAAGGGTTTATTTGTCTGCCTTTGTTTTTAAAACTCCACTACTTTTCAGACTTCATTGCACTGTAGGAACAAGAAACATACATTAGTAGAAAGGGGCACAACTAAAACTTCATGTTTATTGCAGCACTCTGGTAGCATAGTGGTTACAAATCGGGCTGCTAACCTCAAGGTTGGCAGTTCGAAACTACCAGCAGTTCCGCGGGAGAAAGATGAGGCGTTCTGCTCCCATAAAGATTTACAGCCTCGGAAACCCTGTGTAGGGTCACTATGAGTCGGAACCAACTCCACAGTACTGAACAACAACAAAAACAACACCATAGTAGCCAAAAAAGATGGAAACAAACTAAATGCCATCAACCAAAACTCACTATTATCAAGTCAGTTCCTACTCATAATGGCCCCATATAGGGTTTCTGAGACAATATACTTAAGGGAGCAGATAGCTTCAACTTTCTCCCATAGTATGACTGATGGCTTTGAATTGCCAATCTTGTGCTTAGCAGCTCAGTGCCTAAACCACACATCGCCAGGGCTCCTCAAGTGCCATTAACAAATGAATGGATAAACAACATAGTGTCCATACACACCGTGGAATAGTACACAGTCATAAACAGATGAATTCTTGAAACATCTTAGAACATGGATTAACCTAGAGAATATTATG
Source organism: Chrysochloris asiatica (assembly GCF_000296735.1). Classification (NCBI taxonomy): domain Eukaryota; kingdom Metazoa; phylum Chordata; class Mammalia; order Afrosoricida; family Chrysochloridae; genus Chrysochloris; species Chrysochloris asiatica. The sequence goes on from NW_006408831.1 coordinate 210,321, forward strand.
CTGAGCAAGATAAGACTATCCTTTCAAGAGGGAACCTAGATCCATAGGATGTGGAGGAAGGAAGAATCTCCACTGAGTAGTATCCAATCTGTCTAGG
>NW_006408831.1:214579-223595 GCF_000296735.1 Chrysochloris asiatica
AATATTAAAATCCATGACTGTCTTATGAATATTAGTTTTCATTGCCTAAGTGTAAAATAGACACTTGAGTGGGATAGAAAGGAATGTTGGGAAATATGATTAGAGAAAACTTGTAAGCCCGCCTTCAGCCTATAACTGATTGGAATACCTAAAAGGGGCTCTACAACTTGCCCAGTGAAATAGGCCTCGTGCAAAGCCTTTACAGAGCATAGGACCTTAGGTGGAATCCTGAGTCCCATCTAGAACCCTAAGAGGTGGGATATTCCCACTAGAAAGGACAAGTAGACCAACCTGGAATAGCTACAGTGACAGAAGATACATCTTCAGAGAAAGGTCACCAGGAAAAATCCAAAACAAAAATGTCAGCATAACTGACTACTACAAGAATAAGCAAGCTGTTCACCAGGAAGACATTAAGGCTAGCAATCAAGTGCCTTCAGGACAAACTCCCCTCGAGACTGAAACTCAAAGGGAACACAAAAACAAGCATGTAAGCTTGTTGGCAACCACATTGTTCTACTGGTGAGTGGAAGAGGTGGAAAGGCATCAATGAAGAAATGGGCTGAGTTCAACCCCAGTCCATTGAATCCTGTTGACCTGGAGATGAGAGAAGAGGAAGGGTTGGTTGGTCCAAAGTGTGGTGAGACCTGAGGACACTTGAACCCATGGACAAGGACTTAGCCACAGAGGACTAGATCTGAGAGTCAAGCACCCAGCTGATATGAAGTGAGGGGAGATGTACAAGAACACTCAAACTTGCTAGCCTCGATGGCTCGATAATCAGAACTTGACTAGAGGAAGATTGGGGGAAAAAAAATTTATTTTTTTGATAAAGGAAACAAGGGTGAATTGCTTCAATTTGATGAACCTGACCTATACTCAGAGCGGTAGTTACTCTAAATACCAACACAGAGGGAAAGAGTCTTCACATCAAATATCAATGCTATCCCCTCTGTACACAGGGTAGATAGGGACAGTCAAGTTAGACATTGGCTACCTAAAATGAGGGGGCGATAAAGGCATGAAGTGACTGGCTTACAAGGTTTCAAGAGGGAGTTTACTTTAAGAGTATGAGGGGAAAGAAAGAGTCCCCACTGAATAGCTGGCATCTTGTCTAAATGGGTCTGGTGAAAAGATTCGTATTATTCAATAGTGAATAATTGTTATCGTGACTAATTGCGACTGTCACAATTGTAAAGGTAGAAGTTTTATAACAAAAATGGGTGAGTGTTTAATCTTACAGTCCAGAAACAGAGGACTCTAGGACCATCAAGAGAGAAGTGCACAAGCAGAATGAGGGACCTTATCCAGAGCCGCAGCAGCATCAGAGATGGAGGCAGAGATAGGGGCATAGAGAGGGGGAGTGGCTGAGGACTCAAGATTCATAGACTAAGAAGAGAGGGACTAAGAGCTGGTGGCCAGGAGCAGACTTGCAGAATGTGCCCTTTGGAGACGTAAATAATTATATATGCCTGAGTGGTTTTATTGTTTGTTTTTTAAAAAGCTAAAGTGGATAGAGAGAAATACTTTTAACTGATGGTACATGGAGGGGATTATAATCATTGTAATGAAACAAGGTATATGATTTGTTGAATGTAAAACTGATGATCTGCCCTGTAAATTTTCACTCAATCCACAAAAAAAACCTTAAATAAAAAAAACAAAACAATAATGGCAGTCCGATTGATTACTAAAAGAACAAGCAAGTTGTTTGCCCAGGAGCCATCAAAGCAAATGGTCAGGTCCCCTCAGGGAAAACCCCCTTCCAAAACTAAGACTCAAGGGGAATACATGAGCTGGCATGTGGTCTTGCTGGTGACCACATTGGTCTCTGATAAGAGGAAGTGGAGGAAAAATAGCAATGGAGTTGTGAGCTAAGTCCAACCACATTCAATAGACTCCTGCAAACCCAGGTTAAGACCTGGTTGACCAGCAGTATGGGAATACCTGGGGACTCCTGGGCCCAGAGACAGTGACATGGCCACAGTGAACTAGAGCTGAGAGTGAAGCATCCAGCTGATATGAAGTGAGGGGAGACGCACAAAGAACACCCATACTTGCAGATACTTGCACTTAACCTGGCTTCAATGGATGGATGATCAGAACTTGACTAGAAGGAAGAAGAGGAAAAAAAAGAGTAATCCGCTACATTTGATAACTTATATACTTATGGATGTAGTAGCTCCAAAGAGGGAACGAATCTTTACAGCAAGGATCATTCCCACCCCCTCAGTACACAGGATGAACAGGGATGGGCAATTTAGACACTGGCTATCCAAAATTGGGGGGCTACAAAGGCAAGAAGTGACTGACTTACAAGCTTTCAAGAGGAAGCCTAGTTTCAGAGGGGGCAGGGGAATGTACACTCTCCACAGAGTGGTTTCCAATCTGTTGGGACTGGGCTGATGCAAGGAGATGGGGATAAGACTCTTGTGGTACGATAGTGAATAATTGCTATCAGGATTGACTGTGAGGGTAAGAAATGTAACAGTAGATGTTTTGTCACAGAAGGAGGGGAGTGGTTGATTTTGCAGTCCAGAAGCGGAGATCCCTGGGACCATCAAATGAGAAGAGTGGAGTGTGGGACCCTACCCAGAGAAGCAGTGATGCCAGAAATGGAGGCATGATGTGGATAGATGGAGCAGCTGGGAACTCTGGACTTAGGGAGGGAGAAGGGCTGTGTGCTGGCCGGCAGGGGGCAGGCTTGCAGGGTGTACCCTTTGGTTGTTTGATGATGCATGGAGGGGATTGTAATCATTACAATGAAATGAAATACGATAGGATGAATGTAGAGCTGGTGTTCTCCCAAGTAAACTGTCACATAATTAGCAATAAAAACTTAAAAGAAAAAGCCCAAACAACCAACAAAAAACTATTGGTCTCTACTTGTTTGAAACAAAAGAGAAAGGAAACCCAAGACTCAGAAAAGGAATCAGTCAATAGTTCTATGAACCACATGAACCACAGTCTCCTCTATCCTGAGACCAGAAGAGCTAACCCAGCTATCGCTACCAGCCACTCTGATCAGAACTACAGTTAATGTATCCTGATAGAATGGGAGACAAATGTGGAACAGAACGTCAAATTCTCAAAAAAAAAATCAATCTTATTGGACTCGCTGAGACAGACAGAATGCTTGAGACTGTTTTCCTGAGATATTCTTTAAGCAGTGAGCCAAAACTATCCCAACACCTGTTAGCTAATTTGAAAGTTAGCTAATAATGAATATTGCGCTTGATTACTGTGTTCTTTGAAAAAAGAAATCTATGTAAGACCAAATGGTCAACTAATAATACCCTGGAGAAAATAAATGAGAAGGTTGGGTGACTTAGAGACTAGGTAACGGGAATGGAACACTTAAAATGGAAACTATGAGAGTGTTGATACAATATGAAGCATATAACCAAAGTCACTGTCTAGAAATTGTCAAATATGTGTACAAAATGCAATAATATATCTAGCTATAGATATAGAATTTTTAAAAGAAATCCAAGTTTATATACTCTCCCCACCCCACCTACCCCTACCTCAGAACTTTTCCTACTGGTAATAACTAGATAAAGAAAAAAAGATTTTCTTTCGTTCATCCTGATTTTTATTTAAATCTTTACTTAATTTGACTCGATAACATCTCACACCTGATTAAAGGGCCATAGGATCTCTGTTAATGACAAAAACAAAGCAGATTGTAAATGTTATAAACTTAAAGGTTGACACTAATGGTCATTGAAGTCCAAACTTACATAACTACTAAGGTAATGAATTGTTCCTGTTGTATAGCTCTTTCTTGGGTACATCCAACCAATCTATCTTGTTAGGTGATTGATCATGCCTGGAGTTGGCTGTATACAGTTTTTTGAAGAATTGTGTTTTCTTTTATTTTTGGTATTTTCTATCTTGATCTGCTGGCTGACCTCTTTTTTCCTGTAAGACCTCTTTTTGCAATACAAGTGTTGAAGCGATTATTACGAGCTTTGGTATTACTACAAACATCTAGCCTTATATAAAATTTCTCTATTTTCTGAAATGCGCCCTCCATGTCTCTCATCCTCTGCCTATGAATTCCTACTTTCTCTGCTTCTTGTAGTTTCTGATCTTTCTTGCCCTGTTCATAGTCTATCTGATCTCTCTCTTTCTTATGATGGAGCTCGTTGAGAATTTCCATTCTCTGCTGTAAGATTTGGCATTCGTTCTCCAGTAAGGCTGCAGTCAAATGCAAGGAATAAGTGTCGTGCTCCAGTTTCCTAACTTGTTCCTCCATCTCCTGATTAGTTGACAACTTGTTATGTGGCTGGATTTGGAAGTGAACCCCATCGTTTTTAAGTTCTCTTTTGTCATGCTGAGATTTCTGATATGATTTTATTAGTTCACTGAGTTCGGTGTGCTGTTCACTCCAGTGTTCTGCTTTCTGTAGTAACTGCTCCATATTGTTCCTGAGCTTGATATTTTCTTCTTGATCATGAAGTAATCCATATTTTGCTTTCTCTTTACTTATTTTAGTTTCATTAATGACCTCTTTTCCATCTGAATGATTTGCGAAATCCCTTGTAAAACCTTGTGCTGTGTCCTCGGAGTTCTGGTTTTCCAATATCTTTTTTTCATTCTGGAATTTCTCTGGCTCTAAACTAGCAAGCAGATTTTTAAATAGCGTTTTGTTGATTTTGTCAAGTGCTCTGATTTTTTCTTTAAGGTCTAACACATCATCAGAAGCATTGATGTCCCCCAAAGATTCTTCTCCATCTGTGGTCTTTCTAAAACTTGTCATGTTTTTAAGGATACCTTCAATTCTGTTTAAAACATTTTCAAGCTTTTGTGTCATCAGTTGCTCAGATACTTGATTGCTATTCCTTTTTAGAGGAAGCAGTGAACTCCAGAAGAAAAGGGATACTGATCCAATTTCGAATAAGGCAATGATCATCGTTGGGTCCCAAGATTCTTGATGAAGAGCAGGAGTATACCTAAAGGTTTCGGGGAGGGTAGGTGCTTCCATCTCAGCTGAATTAGCAGGGCTGACAACCAGGACAGGCGGAAAAGAGAAAACCTTGAGATTTCTGGACGAGAAGATGCAAGTCCTCTGTGAAAATGCAGAACCAAGCAGAAGCTAGAGACCAGAGTGAAGAATCTTGAGCCGGAGAAATGATGTTTAGGTGGATGACGACATTTCAGACAGCTTGGGATGGAGGAGGCTGGGAGAGGGAGTCAGGAGCCGTAGCTCCATAGCCTCTACTAGGCTTCTGGTATTTATTCTCTGTCCCTAGCAACCAGTCACTGCACCAGCATGGCCTATCCCCAGCTTGTGTCACAATGGAAGTGATTCATGCATCAAAATCAACCTGGAACTCCTCCTACCTCCCACCTCAATATGATAGTCCTTCCCTACCTTGCTTTTTCTCTAGGTTTCTATTCATCTCATTCTACCCATATCCAATAGCTCCCCTGCCTCACCTCCTCTACCCAGGATCCCAACCTCTACTGCACACAGCATCTTTTTTCCTCCCACCTAAATACATGGCCCAGAGCAATCTAGAGACCTTGTTGCTTCCATCCTAGAAGAGATGATACTGTAAAAGAAAGTTATCCATACAAAACAGAATAAAAAATTATAGCATTTGTTTAGGATTTTAGGATGCAAATGTCAGGAATAACTCCATTACAATATACCCTAATGCAGTAAGAAGGGACTATCTGAATTATTAATTAACAACACAATTAAAAACTGGGACTTTTTGTGGCTTGAAATACGAACATCCTTTAAGACAAGCTAACTGAGTGAGCTTACTTCTAAATCATTTACATGAAATGATATAAAAAATTAATCATTAGTTTTTACAATAACTTCTTAAAATAACATGCACTATATCTAAAGTGTTTGAAAGACCCCATGATTCAATTTTCAGTCAAACAATAGACGTATAAGGTAAAAAATAATTTGGAGGTACACACCCCTTAGAATAATCAACCATAGGATATCAAAAGAGCAGCATTTACCCAGGGATAAAGCTCAGAAAGCAAGTGGTGGTGATGGGGGTTATGTGCCATGGAGTTGGTTCCAACTCATAGCAACCCTGTATAGGGCGTTCAAGACTGTAAATCTTTATGAGTGAAGAAAGCCTCGACTGTCTCCTGCGAAGTGAATGGCTGGTGGCTTTGAACTGCTGATCTTGTGGTTAGCAGCCCGATTCATAACCCACAGCACTCACTACAGGAGCTCCTTCAGAAAGCAAGAAGGAATAGAAAAGAAGCACGAGTGGCAATGGTAAACACAGGCAGGAAGTGAGCAGAGTTACATTGTAGAGATTACAATATAAATCACAAATGAAAATGTGCTGAATGAAAAACCAGTTTACTCTGTAAACTTGCACCCAGATTACAATGAACAGTTAAAAAAACAATAAAAAAATAAAGTGTTTGAAAGAGTTATATAATATAATGGGTTATATAAAAATAGACACTAAACCTGGTGTATTTTTATTATTTTGTCTTTAGGAGTTGAACCCTTAAAATTACATTAAATTCAATCAAGGAAAACCATCCTTTGGCTGAGACCTTTCCTTGATCATGAAAATTTTTATTAGCGAGCATTTGACTAATTAGAAGTTTGCTTCGAATCTGATGGGAAAATTCATACTCTAATAGTATTTTTTTCCCCTATGAGGTAGAGATTTATCTCTTTTTCTCCCATAATTATCAACTGACTTTGGCTTTAATTTCCCTGAGCCTTATGCTCATCTCTGAGCCAGCTGGACCTGGAGCTGGAGTCTCACTGACAATCTACAGAACAGACAGAGTTGTGCTGATGGTTTATATTGAAGAAGGGGCACCTTTATCTAATTCACCTAATGACGCATGCCTTAAAGGCTGGCGTCCACCTTTATGCATGCTTTAAATCCATCTCACTTCAGCTTGCATTTTCCCTTTGACTAAAGAATCATTTAAGACAGTCTTTATGTTTGCTTTTGTTTTCTGATTTCCAGGTTAGTGGGATTTTTTTTTTTTTTTTCTAATTTTGGTATTAAGGAGCTCTTGGTAGTACCAATGGTTAAGCACTTGGCTGCTAACCAAATGGTTGGCAGTTCAAATCCACACAGCAGTTCTAGAGGAGAAAGATCCAACAATCTGCTGCTAAAAAGATTACAATCTAGAAAACATTATAGTGCAGTTAGTTCTACTCTGACCCGTGGGACATCATGAATCAAAGATGACGCAATGTCACCTAGCAACAACAAATTAGTATCTGGCTTTATTGCACTATAAATCAGAAAGCGTCTGTATTATTTCCACCTTTTGAAGCTGGTATTTTCTTTTTGGTTGTTGTCGTTAGGTGCCGTTGTGTCAGTTTGGACTCATTGCGATCCTATGCACAACAGACTGAGACATTGCCTCATCCTGCACCAGTCTCACAATTGTGCTTTCACTTGAGTCCATTGTTGCAACCACTGTGCCAATCTGTCAAGCTGGGGGTCTGCCTCTTTTTTGCTGACTCTCCACTTTACCTAGCATGATGTCCTTCTCCCGGGACTGGTCCCTCCTGATAACATCACCAAAGTATGAGATACGAAGTGTGGCCTTCTGGCCTCCAAGGAGCACTCTGGCTGTACTTCTTCCAACACAGACCTACTTTTGGCAGTCCATGGTCCATGGTACCTTAAATATTCTCCTTCAACACCATAAACCAAATGCATCAAATCTTCTGTGGGCTTTCTTAGTCATTGTCCAACTTTCACATGCATATGAGGCTACTAACCTCACAGGTCATCAATTTTCATATATGTTTTATGGATTGTTGAAAAGAAAGTGTATTTTCTGTTTTCTTTACTTGCAGCTCCTTAATGCTTTTGAATATAAGTCTAACACTGTCCTTGTCTTTGATTTTTATGGAAAATGGGTCAGTGGTAGCTTGGTCAATATATTAAGAGGAGTTTTCCTAGTAATCAAAATGGGATTTAAATATTTCCTATTTCCTTACAAGTATAATGAACTTCAAAGAAATGCTAATTTGACTGAAATTTGAGTATACTGAAGATATGAAAGGTTTATCAATGCTGAAAGAGACCCAGGTGGTTCCTCTCTTCTTTATTGACCCATATCCCCAGTGAATAGCCATGGAGGTGAAACAAAGAGTTGGATTGTCTTCTTTCTGTCTGGAGTCCCTGGGTCTCTTCTAACCCAAAGGCTAGATGTTTGAGTCCACCCAGAGGTTTGAAAATCTGCTTCTAAAACACCAGCCACTGAAAATGCCATGAAACACTGTTCTACTCTGACATACATGGAGTCTCCATGAGTAGGAATTACCTTGATAGCAACTGGTTTAAATAAGCACTAGACCGCAAGGTCAGTTTGAACCACAGGGTCAGCAGTTCAAACTCACCGGCTGCTCCTCAGAAACCTTATATAGGGTTGCTGTGGGTTGGAACCAACTCAACAGCATTTAACAAAAACAGCAACAAGTTTTCCCTAGCTTGATAGCTTTTTAGAAGAAATGCCAAAACACTTTTAAAAAAGAAAATTATTAGAGTGAATTTTTGTATAAAGTTGTTCTCTTTTTAACACCAGTTTTTCATTACAAGATTATAAAATCTTATGCCCCCTTTTAATGTATTTGAATCTCAGCTGTCAAAATGTTGGCTAGGTCTTTCATGATTCTTTTGGGTTCAAGTGACAGAGATGGACTCAAAACTGGCCAAATAAAGCTGAGACAGGGTTGGGGAGGAAAGTGTCATTGGCTCGTGGTAACTTAAAAGTCTTGAAGAAGCTAGTTTCAGGCAGAGCTGGATTAAAGGGCTCAAGTTATATTATGACATCTCTGAGATTGTTTCCCCTCTGTGTGCTTCATTTTAGAATTCTCTCTTCATATGATGGACACAGGTATCACCAGGCTGTTAAAAACTACTCAAGAGGAAATCAATTTTCTCTCTCCTTATAGTTTCAGCTCGACGGCACTTAACATACATACATACATAGTTTCAGCAGAAGTGTTGAGGAAGGTACTAAATGGCCTAACTTGGGTAATGTGCCC
>NW_006408831.1:223695-225040 GCF_000296735.1 Chrysochloris asiatica
CCTACCCAGAGAAGCAGTGATGCCAGAGATGGAGGCAGAGACGATGACATGGAGAGATGGAGCAGCTGGAGACTTTAGAGCCAGAGAGGGAAAGGGGCTGTGTGCTGATGATGGGGACGGGGGTGGGGGTGGGGGCAGGCTTGCAGGGTATACCCTTTGGTTGGTTGATGATAGATACATGGAGGGGATTGTAACCATGGCAATGAAATGATATAGATAGGATGAATGTAAAACTAATGTTCTCCCATGTAAACGATCACATAATTCACAATAAAACATTAAAAAAAAAAAAGATAAGATTATCACTACAAGACTTATATTGTATGATCTCATTTTTTTTAAATGATAAGAACAGCTACAATATACAGAGTCCAAAGTTTATTGTTGGTTACAGGGGGAGGCAGGACAAAAGGGACATTCATTCACTAGATGTTGTTGTTATGTACCATGGAGTCGGTTCTGACTCATAGCGACTCTGTACAGAGTTTCCAGGCTGTAAATCTTACAGGAGCAGAAAGCCTCAACTATCTCCTGGGGAACCACTGGTAGTTTTAAACTGCTGACCTTGAGATTAGCAGCTCGACTCCTTACTACGATGCTACAAGAGCTCCTTAACTAATGCCATTAGACTGCCTAAAAAAACTTTTAAAGATGTTTTGGTAAATATGATGTTATATATAATTTTTATAACAACAGCCAGAAAAATACATATGTATACGTATGTATGTGTGCACATATATGAATATATGTTTGCATATGTATGTGTGGATATATTTGTGTATATGAGAACATATGTGAGGCCAGGTTGAACAGTGGCTAAGAACTCGGCTGCTAAAAGTTGTATTAATATAGGTTGAGGCTTCAAAAGCCAGAACTCTCTCTCTCTCTCTGTCTCTCTCTTTCTCTATATATACATACATATATCTGTATATAAGGGGCTCTGGTAGCATAGTGGTTACGAATCAGGCTGCGAATCTTAAGGTCAGCAGTTCAAAATTACCAGCTGCTCCGCATGAGAAAGATGAGGTTTCCTGCTCCCGTAAAGATTTACAGCCTCAGAAACCCTGTACAGGGTCGCTATGGGTTGGAACACATGTATATATATGTGTGAGTATATACATATATGTATATATATGTGTGTGTGTGTATGTGTACATATATGTGTGTGTATATAAATACATATATTTAAAAGGAGCTCTGGTAGCGTTATTGTTGTTGTTGTCAGGTGCCATCAAGTCGAAACAGATTCATAGCGACCCCATGCACAGCAGAACGAAACAATGTCCGATCCTGGGCCAACCTCACTACCGCTGCCACACTTGAGTCCATCAATGATGCCACCTGG
>NW_006408831.1:225140-233184 GCF_000296735.1 Chrysochloris asiatica
TTAGTCCTCAAACTGACTCCGTTGCTCTTGAACAGTTTAAAAAAGGTCTTGTGCAGCAGAGTTGCCTAATGCAATACATCATTTGATTTCTTGACTGCTGATTCCATGAGTGTTGGTGGTTGATTCGAGAAAAATGGAGTCTCTGAGAACTTCAATCTTTTCTCCATTTATCATGATATTATTTATTGGTTCACTGGTGAGGATTTTTGTTTTCTTTACATTGAGGTGCAACCCATATCAAAGGGTATGGTCTTTGATTTTCATCAGTATTTTAAATTAAGTCTTCTTTGCTTTCAGCAAGAAAGGTCATATGATCTGCATATCGCAGGTTGTTAATGAGTCTTCCTCCAATCCTGATGTCATGTTCTTATTCATATAGCCCATCTTCTCAGATTATGTGCTCAACATACAGACTGAATAAGTGCGGTGAAAGTATACAACGCTGGATTTGTCCACTGTAAAGTTACTATTGTCCCTTTTTATAATCAGTGAACATCTTGAGACAATGCAAATAATCCTGTTTCTCCTCAAACTTTGGTCTAGTGATTTTCGTATCCATCAGCAGATATTGCCTGTACAACTATTGTTAAATGCTGTCGAGTCGGTTCTGACTCATAGCAACACTATATGGGGTTTCTGAGGAGCTGCTGGTGGATTTGAACTGTCGACCTTGTGGTTCACAGTCCAGTGCTGATTCTATAGTGCCATACCAAACGTTTGGACAATTTTTAAACTAGTGTTCTAATGGTATTTTCTATTTAATTATTTCCTTCTATATTTATTCATTGAAATTATTCTATAAAGAAAAGTTGTCTCTTTTCCCTTATTTTTTTATTCTACTTTGTATTGAAACCAACTTCATGGAACATAACTACCACCACCACATCACTATTTATTTATATCAATAGTTTTTGTATATGATCAAATCTATTCCAACTCATAACATCCCTATGGGCTCCTGGTGTGGCACTGTAGGATAAGCATTGGACTGTAAACCAAAAGGTCAAGTGGTTCAAACCCACTAGCTGCTCCTTGAAAACCCATATAAAGTTGCTATGAGTCAGCATTGACTCGATAGCACTTAACAAGTATCTCTACAGGGCAGAAGAACACTGCCCCATAAGATTTCTGTTTGAAATCATTAGGGAAGCAGACTGCAATGTCTTTCTCCCCTAGAGCAGCTGGTGGCCCATTCTACTTGACCAGCATCAAGAGTAGCTCCAAGGGACAAAGATCAGATTCCAAAACCAGAGCTGGAAAGATCTGGGTTGCTCAGATCTACTTTTTATTTCCCATTTTAATATTAGACAGAGGTCAGCACCTAGTTTCCCTCCACAGACAGCACTGCACTGAGTCTCCCAGGTAAGAAGGCATAGGAGTATGGACTGGAATTGTATGAATAACTTCTTTTAGAAGGATCAGCATAAAGCTGGTTCTTGTAAGGGAGAGGTTAAAGATGTCCTGAATGTCCAACTTTCCCAAAATGTTGTACCACTTCAGAATTTCCAACATCAATTTCTTCTCCCCTCATTACTCTCTCTCCTGTCTTTGGATTCTGTCGTTTGTTGCAACTTCTCACAGAACTCATGAACCATCAAGGAGTGGCTCAGGTGGATGTGGAGATGGGCAAATCCCAAGCAGGTGGATCAGGTGTCAGTATGGAGGCTTCTCTTGACTCATGTGATTGTAGAAGTTGACAAACTCAAAATAGGCAGATCAAAAAATAGTCTCAAAAGACTGTGGAGGCTGAGGAATCAAGGTAGATGATAGGATGCTGACTCAAGTTCCAAGAACTGAAGTTCAGATGATCAGTCAGATGTAGGCTCCAGAACAAAGACAAAACTTGGCCAGAGCATCCAGATATTTTGGGTGCAGGCCACACCCTCAAGAGAACTCTCCCTACTTGAGCAAGTTGGTACAGAGTACATAGGCTGGTTACTTGAGTCATACCCAGTAGTAAGGTGGTGAGTTGAGATGCATCTCACCCTAATCCTGCCTTATTACTATAATGGACAACTCACTCCATTGTCCATAATCACAGGCATAGAGACTAGTATTTATAGCCTATCACAAAATAGAGGACTAAGCTAGAAGGGTCATATTAACTAATTTACTACATCACAGGGGTTTTATCTAAATGCTTCAGTATCAGAACATATGCCAGGGAGTCAGAGATGCAGGTCTAATCTATGATGGACGATGGAAAGAGGCTTCTTTGTATAGTTCATGGGTTACAACTGAGTTACCAGGAAGTCAGGTATTTGGTGTGTTTTTTTTGGGCCAGGTCACTGCTCAGTAAGGTACTCTGTTCTCTCCCAGAGTCTTCTGTGGGCAGGGTACATCTTGTCCTGTGGAAGGGCCTCACCTGGTGATTTTATATCAATTAAGATTCAAGTATGTGTTTTACTTTTTGGTTTGTAATTCTGTGGTATCATTTATTTGTTGTTGCTAAATTTGTAGGAATGATTTGATTGTTAGTTTGGTATAATAAATCATATTTTTCTTTTGTGTAACTGTTTGTTTGTTTCAACCAAAGATTAATAGCCAGCATTGTAGATATAGAAGTACACCTGGAATGATTTGGAGTCCTGGTGTGGCACTATGGATTAATGAGCTGGACTGCAAGGTCAGTTTGAACTCTAAAGTTGGCAGTTCAAGATCACGACTCACTGCTTGGAAACCCTCTACAGGGACACTATGAGTCAGAACCGACTCTACAGCACATAACAACAACAACCAGAATGTTTACTAGAAGCAGGGATGGCAAGACGTGTCTTTTGTACATTGGGAATGTCATAAGGAGGAAGGATATCATGTTGGTAAAATGGAGGGTCAGTGAAAAAGAGGGAGACACTCAACGAGGTCGATTGACAGAGTGGCAGCAGCAATGGTCTCAAACTTAACAATTGTGAGCATGACACAGGACCGGGCAGTGCTTTGTTACACATTTGTTATTGTTGTTAGGTGCCATCAAGTGGGTACCGACTCATAGCGACCCTATGCACAGCAGAACGAAACACTGCCCAATCCTGGGCCAACTTCACTACTGTTGCCACACTTGAGCCCATTAGCCTGCCACTTGGCCAATCCATCTCTCTGGGGGTCTTCCTCATTTTTTCTGACCCTCCACCTTACCAAACATGATATCCTTCTCCAGTGACTGGTCCCTCCTGACAATATGTCTGAAGCATGAGAAGTGAAGTTTGGCCATCCTGGCCTCTAAGGAGCACTCTGGCTGCATTTCTTCCAACACAGAATCTGTTTGTTCTTTTGGCAGCCCACGGCACTTTCAATATTCTCTTAACACCATAACTCAAAAGCATCAATTCTTCTACAGTCTTCCTTATTCACTGTCCAGCTTTCACATGTATATGAGGTTATTGAAAATACCATGGCTAGGGTCAGGCAGCACCTTAGTCCTCAAGCTGACATCTTTGTTCTTCAACATTTTAAAAAGGTCTTGTGCAGATTTGCTCAATGCAATATGTCATCTGATTTCTTGACTGCTGCTCCCATGAGTGTTGATAGTTGATCCAAGAAGAATGACGTCCTTGACAACTTCAATCTTTTCTCCATTGTTGTACATAAAGGTCGCTGTAAGTGGAAACCAATTCGAAGGTACCTATCAACAAATTCAAGGATTAGTTATTACATTAACAAGGAATCATAAGCATTGTGTGATTTTAACCATCATAACTTGTATGGTTACATTTAGATATAGTATGTAGTCATTTTAGACTTCGTATTATGTGAAAATGTGAAATTTTTATCCAAACAAGCAAAATATTACTAAAGCTGGAAATATCTATACACCCTTTACCCTCAGCATGTCTTCTTCTCTTTGACCACTGGGTGGTGCTATGGGCTTTAAAAAATTACTATGTAAATGTTAACAGGATTTTTTTTCCCCCTCCCCTTTCTTGAATATCTGCTATGTAAAATACTTGGACCTAAAAGATAGTTTCAATAGTCTTGCTTTTGTTTGTGTGTTTGTTTTTTCATGGTTGAGAAGTGACATTGCTAAATGTTAAATGAAGCCACAAGTAGATAGGAGAAGAGTTGAAGTGAGAGCCCAACTCTCCTGGCCTTCAAGACCGGTTTTCATTTGAGCATGCAACACTATTCATAGGTTTAAAAACTAGTTCTACAGACAACACAGCCATTAGGTCAACACAGGGCCACTAACAGTGATGTTGTTAGTAAGTGCCGTAGAAGCAGTTCTACTCATATCAACCCAGTACAGGCTTTACAACTAGCGGTTGGTAGGTTTGAACCGACCATGCAGTCCAGTGCATATCCTACATGGCCACACCAGGACTCTAATAAGTAATAAAACATAAGAAATGAAGTCTTTCAACTCGAAGTCCAGCCCCTTTCCTACAACCTGGTGTTTATGGAGAATGCAATGAAAGTTCACGTCAGGAGTCTGAACTGACAGGATTGACAAATAGCTTTAAAGAAGGATTTGTTTAGATCTAAAATCCTGTGAATTTAGGAACTTAAGCCAGGGTGCATGATGGCTCCATATAATAAGCACTGGACTGGGAACCACAAGATCCATGGTTCAAGCCCCCCAGCCGCTGCACAGAAGAGAGATGAGGCTTTCTGCTCCATGAAGATTTAAAAAGCCTCGAAAACCCGATACAAGGTAGCTATAAGTCGAAAAACCAAGTCAAGGCACTTAAGAACATCAGAATGTTATACACTATTTTTAGGAAGTCAGTAGGGAACTGGGCTGTTTATTTTGCTTAGTTGATATTCTTAGGGATATTGTTTCCGTTGTTTAGGGATACTCTCGAAATACGACAGTAAGAATGTATTATAAACAGGCATCCCCACCCCTGGAGTATATGCATGCTTTTCCAACTACATTTATTGAGGTTGGAGTCTTTCTGTTGTCATTAATAGCAAAAATAATATTCCATATGTTGCTGTTGGCTAGTGCCTTGGTTCCTATTCATAGTGATCCTGTATAGGGTTTCTAAGGAGCAGCTGGTGGGTTTGAACTGCTTTGCGGTTAGCAGTCCAGCACTTATCCTACAGCACCACACCAGGACTCAGATAACATTCTATATAATTATTATGAATTACTGTGTAACAAGCCATTCCAAACATAGTAGATTAAAACACCCACATTCTTCTGTGATTAAAACAGGCTCAGTAGAAACATCTCCCTTCTGCTGCAGTACAGCGCTCTGGTAGCGTAGTGGTTACGAATTGGACTGTCAGCTGCAAGGTCAGCAGTTCGAAACTACCAGCTGTTCCGCGGGAGAAAGATGAGGCTTTCTGCACCCGTAAAGATTTACAGCCTCGGAAACCCTATGCAGGGTCGCTATGAGTCGGAACCGACTCCACGGCACATAACAACAACAACAACAAGGTCACTTATAGGGCTGGACAGTAGTTCAGCCAGGTTATGGACTGGCTATTTTCATTTTTCCCTATGTGAGACTCTGCATGAGCTGCTTGGGTTCTAGAGCAAGAGCACCTACAGAATCAAGCCAAAGCTCTATTGCCATTTATAATGTAGCTTCAGAAACCATACAATATCACTTATGCCATAGTTCTAAGTCCAAACAGATTCAAGTTGATATTCATTCAAGCTAGATAATTAAATTAAACTGTTAATTAAAAGTCCTGGGCAAACACTTGAAAAATATCTTAAAGAAGATATTATAAAAAAAGACAAGGGATTCAAATAATATGCTGTTACTGTTGTTGTTGCTCAGTGCTGTCGAGTTGGTTCTGACTCACAGCCACCCTCTATAGGGATTCCAAGGAGCAGCTGGTGAGCTTGAACCACCGACCTTGTGGTTCAAATTGACTTTACAGTCCAGCACATTAAACCACAGCATCACTCCAGGACTCCTCAAATGATATATACATAATTTTTATTTAACATAAAAGAATGCAATAATAGAGAAATAGAGGAATAAACAAAACAGAAAAGTGTGGTTGTTAAGTGCCGTTAAATCAGTTCCGACTCACAGAAACCCTGTATAGGGCTTCCAAGGAGAAGCTGGTGGGTTTGAATGCCGACCTTGTGGTTCAAAGTCCAGTGCAGATCCTATAGCGTCACCCCAGGAGTGCAATAGTAGCAAACTGGCAGAGGACAATTCTAATGTATCAGTAATTATATTGAATGTAAATTGACAAACTACTAGTTTGTTACAACTGTCAGTTTGTTACAATGAGCTGACTTGCATGTGTTGCGATGCTGGAAACAGTACCACCGGTATTTCAAATAACCAGTAGGGCCACCAGGGTGGACAGGTTTCAGCAGTGCTTCCAGACTAAGGCAGGTTAGGAAAGAAGGTCTGGTGACAAACTTCTGAAAATTAGCTAATGAAAATCTTATGGAATGGACTTCCGACAAGATGTCAGACTAGGAAGATGCACTTCATGGATCCTTGACAACAAAGATATGAGTGACAAAATAAAGCAGACACAGATGGAAATTCTGGCACCCTAAGTTTAAGAGAGGTTAAAGATGTGGATGGAGTGCTTGCTGGGAGGAGAGGCTGAGCAGGGACGATTACAGAAGGAGACTGACTGATGAACAGCCGGCCAGACAAGGCCCAACCATCTTGTGAGCAGTCTGGGCAGCAAAAAGAGATCTGGCGTTCATACAGAAAGGAAAGTGTGTGATTTATTCTTTTTCCCCATGCTCTCCCGGTGACCAGAAGTGTGGCTAACTCCCAGCCTCATTCACCCCCAGTGTGGACCCTGCTCTCTGGGAGTTCAGAGCTGTGTGGTTAGGAGCCACGCCAGTGTAAGGTGGGGGTCTGCTATGCTGCTTTGGTATGCCGTTTGGTGCCTGAATTCAGTTGGATTCAGTGCCAGACTTACAAAATCTGAAGAGCCACCAGACCAGCATTTAACTAGTCAACCTGTCTCAACTTCCCTGTGGTCTTAACGGACATTGAACCAGCTCCATCAAGGGTTACCCTGAAATACTTCTGGGTTGAGTGCTCTGAGCATAGATAACACCAAGGCCAATAGGAATTCCATATAGGGCCAGGAACTCTGCTTGTCACAGCTCTCCCACACTCATCTTGTGAGCTCTTTGAATTGCAGGAAACCACTAGAGATCTCTCCCCTTCAGGCCCAACAACTGCAGTGTTTGTTTTTACAAATATGACAACTTCACGATGCCCTGGAAACAACAGACAATTTTAGCTCACACAAAGAAACAAGAGAAAATGGCTCAAATGACCAAGATGCAGAGCCAGAAGACGTTTCTGAGGCAGAAAAGGTAATAGAATTAACTGAAAAATAATGATAATTAGGTACCTTCAATGGATCAATAGAAAGATCAAGGAAATCAATAAAGGACACAGAAGAAACTTTAGAAGAATTCAGGAAACACAACAAGGAAAGACAAAGTAAATGCAAGTTTTAGAAAATACAAAACTTGCAACTGGAAATCGAGAAGATTACTATTAAGATTTCAGACATGCAAAATACAGTGAAAGGGAAAGGAGTAGATACAAAGCAATGGAAGCCTTAATTACTGAACTTAAAGAGAAATCTCTCAATATTAATATGCCAAAAGAACAATCTGAGAAAAGAATGAAAAAATCTGAAGAAAGCCGAAAAGTTATGTGGGATACCATGAAGAGACACAACTTACAGATGATAAGAATTCCAAAACAGAGACAAGCACAGAGAAAGTTGACAAAGAGTTGTTGGAAGACAATTTCCCTAATATAATGAGAGAAAAAAATATAACCATAGGAAGACTTAACATTGTGAAAATGTCAATACTGCCCAAAGCAATTTACACATACAATGCAATCCCAAAGCAGATTCCAATGACATTCTTCAAAGAGATGGAAAAAACAACTACAAACGTTATATGGACAGGAAAGAGACCCAGGATAGGCAAAGCACTGCTTAAGAAGAAGCATAAGGTTGGAAACCTCTCACTCCCCAACTTTAAAATTTACTACATGATTACAGTGGTCAAAACAAGTTGGCACTGGTACAATGAAAGATACATAGCTCAAATGGAACAGAAACAAGAATCCAGAAATTAACCATC
>NW_006408831.1:234493-235296 GCF_000296735.1 Chrysochloris asiatica
CAAAATGGTCCAAACTCTCTGGAAAGCAATATGGTGTTTCCTCAGAAGGTTGGAAATAGAAATACCTTATGATCCAGCAATTCCTCTACTTGGTATTTAGCAACAAGAAATATGAGCCAGAACATATTTCACATCAATGTTCATAGCAGCACTATTTACAATAGCAAAGAGATGGAGACATCCAAAGTGTCCATCAATTGAAGAATGGATAAACAAACTGTGGTACATACACACAATGGAATATTATGCTACCTTGAAAAATAACAAGGAAACTGCAAGCCACGGCATAACATGGATGAAACTTGAGGACATTATGTTGAGTGAAATTAGTCAGTCATAAAAGGAGAACTATTGCATAGGACCACTACTGAAAAAGTTTAAGAAAAAGAACCCATACTAAAGGGGGGGAATTCTTTGCTGGTTACTGGGATGTGAGGGGTGGGGTGAGGGGAGGGAGGGGAAAGTGGAGCATAGGGCAGGGAATAGAACACAGAATAGTTTGGGTGCTAGGGAGGGGGGCAATATACAAGAAGGGAGAGGGGAATGGAAGAACAAAACAGATGGTAGAACAATTAGGCAGGTTTGCATGAGCTAATTGGGACAGAGGTAAATAATGATGTATATACAACCTTGGAACAACAGGGTTCTGGGATACAGGAATTGAGACATGGCTGGAATGGGGAAAAGGGGGGAAATAATGTTAAGATGCTTGGCTGTCTTTTGAATCCCTTCTCTGGCATACCATTATAAAATAGACACTGGAGGGGGAGAGAAAAGAATAGCCAGATATATCACCATAGAAA
>NW_006408831.1:256057-257097 GCF_000296735.1 Chrysochloris asiatica
AATTGATGCATTTGCATTATGGTGTTGGAGACAAACATTAAAGGTATCATGGGCAGCCAAAAGAACAAACAAATCTTGGTTGGAAGAAGTACAACTAGAATATTCCTTAGAAGACAAGATTGCCAGACTTTGCCTCTCATGTTTGGACAGATTATCAGGAGGGACCAGTCCCTGGAGAAAGACATCATGCTTGGCAAAATGGATGGCCAGTGAAAAAGGTGGAGACCACCAACGAGCTGGACTGGCACAGTGACATCAGCAATGGGTTCAAGTACAGCAGCAATTCTGAGGATGGCACATGACCATTGGTGTTTTTTTTCTGTTGTGCGTAAGACCACAATGGGTTGGAATCAATTCTACAGCACCTAACAACAACAAAAACTTAGTTCTCAGCCTTCACGCATGCAGTTCTCTCTACTTAAAACCACTACTGTTTCTTCAACCCATCAAACATGCTTCTGCCTCAGGGACTTTGCACTAGCTGTTCCCTCTGTCTGGAAGGATCTTTCCAAGGTCTTTACATAGATTGCCCCTTATGCAGCCTTTCTTATTTCCATATGCAAAGTAGCACCCCCAGGACCACTTTTTCCTATGTTTAATTAGCTTTATAAACCTTATCTCTGCCTGACAATATAGTAATTATTGGTTTCTTTATAATTTGTCTATTTCCATGTTAGAATGTAAGTTATACAAAGGCAAGAATCTTGTTTTTAATCTCCAGTATTTATAAAATGTCTGATTCATGAAGCACAATCAATTCATTTTTGTGGAATAAATGAATGAATGTGGGAAGCTGGTGAATTTCCCTGATAATTTTTACTACTGAAACTATGCCAAGATGCTTCTAAGAAAGTGTTGTAGATACCTGAGAAGACCTAAGACCAGAAATAGGACCATTCATAGACACAGGTTCATTTTAGCACTTCTGTTTCATTAAGGTAAGAATAATATATTCCAGGTGGCTAGTCCTCATGTTCAATAACCTCATATGGATGTGAAAGCTGGACAGTGACTAAGGATGATCATAGAAAAATTGATGC
>NW_006408831.1:258087-259207 GCF_000296735.1 Chrysochloris asiatica
AGACCTATTTTGGATTGGTGAATTGCTCTAAATGGTTTTGATATGATCATCCTGGAGTTCATTGGCCATTCCCTGGTTTTGAAAACACAACAGCCTTTTGATGCACATGTATTAATCTCAGTTTGCATCATGTCAACAGCTAGAGCATGTTCTGCAGTAGATGTCATCAACTAGCTATCATGACCTTATTGTCAGAAAGAGAAAAATCGGAGTTTCATGAGATCTTTGTTTTCTGTAATTCACCCTCCATTTCTCAAATTCTCTCCTTGTAGATTTTTTAACTTTGCCTACGCTATATGCCAGTGTTCTAGTCTTTTACCACACTTTTTCAATCTGTATGCTGAGCAAATATGCTAAGAAGCTGGATTATATGAAGAAGAATGTGGTATCAGAATCGGAGGGAGACTAACAACCTGCAATATGCAGAGGATACAACTTTGCTTGCTGGAATTGAAAGAGGACTTAAAATACTTACTGATGAAGATCTAAGACTACAGCCTTCAGTATGGATTGCATTTCAAAGAAAGGAAAACAAAAAGTCTCAACACGGGACCAAGAAATGACATCAATATAAGTGGAATAATGACTAAAGTTTTCAAAGACTTCATTTTGCTCAGATCAACCATTAACACTCATGGAAGCATCAGCCAAGAAATCAAAGAACATATTGCATTAGGTAAATCTGCTGCACAAGACTTCTTTTAAAGTGTTCAAGAGCAAAGATATCAGCTTGAGGACCAAAGTGTGCCTGATCAAAGCCATGGTATTTTCAGTAGCTTCATATGGAAGTTGAAGCTTCATTGAAAGTTGAATAATGAATAAGAATGACTATAAAACAATTGATACATTTGAGTCATTATATTTGAGAAGAATATTGAAAGTACCATGGACTGCCAGAAGAACAAACAAATTTGTCTTGAAGAAGTACAGCCATATAAGTTTTCAAGAGGGAGTTTAGTTTCAGAGTGTGCAGGGGAAGGTAGAGCCCCCACTGAATAGTTTTCATCTTTTCTAGATGGGTCTGGTGAAAAGAAATGGGGATAAGATTCTTATGATTCAATAGTGAATAATTTTTATCATAACTAATTGTGACTGTCACAACTATAAAGGTAGAAGTTTT
>NW_006408831.1:264933-265384 GCF_000296735.1 Chrysochloris asiatica
GCACTATATCTGACAGTATTCTGGTGCGCGTTGTCATGTTTCAGTATTCAATATTCTGGTGCTGAAAGTATTCCACTTCTATTCATAAGGTTTTCAGTGACTAAATATTTGAAGTAGTCCATCTCTCCTTCTTCCTAGTGTGTCTTTGTCTGGAAGCTCAGCTGAAACCTGTCCACCCTGGGTGACCCTGCTGGCATTTAAAATACCCATGGCATAGCTTTCAGAATCACAGAAACATGCAAGCCACCACAGTACAACAAACTGACAACGAGTGGTGGGACAAACTGGCAGATGAGCTTATCGTCTTTTGTGTTGTTTTTAAAGAACGTAACGTGTCTGAACACATACCTCACCGGATGGAATACACAGAAATCAAATTGACTACATCTGTGGAAAGAGACAGTGGAAAAGCTCCACATCATCAGCCAAAACAAGAACAGGTGCAGACTGT
>NW_006408831.1:265484-267689 GCF_000296735.1 Chrysochloris asiatica
GGAAGCAGCAGTCAAGAAATCAAACAATGTATTGCATTAGGCAAATCTGCTGCACAAGACCTTTTTGGGGTGTTGAAGAGCAAAGATATCAGCTTGAGGACTAAAGTGACCCTGACCCAAGCCATGGTATTTTCAATAACCTCATATGCATGCTATAGCTGGACAGTGAATAAGGAAGACCACAGAAGAACAGATGCTTTTGAGTTATGGTGTTGGAGGAGAATATTGAAAGTGGCATGGGGTGCCCATAGAACCAATAGATCTGTGTTGGAAGAAGTGCAGCCAGAGTGCTCCCTGGAGGCCAGGATGGCCAAACCTCATCTCTCGTATTTAGTACATATTGTCAGGAGGGACCAGTTGCTGGAGAAGGATATCATGTTTGGTAAGATGGAGGGTCAGAGAAAAAGAAGAAGACCCCCCCAATGAGGTGGATTGGCCAGTGGCAGCATCAATTGGCTCAAACATGGCAACAATAGTGAGGTTGGTCCAGGATCGGGCAGTGTTTCGTTCTGCTGTGCATAGGGTCGCTATGAGACGGTACCGACTTGATGGCACTGGTAGCGTAGTGGTTACGAATTGGCTCTGGTAGCGTAGTGGTTATGAATTGGGCTGTGAACCTTAAGGTCAGCGGTTCGAAACTACCAGCCACTCCGCGGGAGAAAGATGAGTCTTTCTATTCCTGTAAAGATTTACACCCTCGGAAACCCTGTACAGGGTCGCTATGGGTCGGAATCGACTCAACGGCACTTAACAACAACAACAACAACAGCATGAGGATATAAGCACTCAACCACAAAGTCAGTTTTAACCATAAGTTTGGAGGTTCAAATTCACTAGCCACTCCTTGAAAACACTATGTTTGCTATAATTCAGAACCAACTCGACAGCACTTAAGAGCAACAACAATGGGCAAAATACTGAATGATTCAGAATGCATCAAAAGAAGATGGAAGGAATAAGAGTTACTGTGTCAAAAAGAAATGGATAATATTGAAGCATTTCAAGAGTCAGCATATGATCAAGAGCCAATGGTAAAGAACAAGGCTCCTGGAATTGATGGTATACAAATGGAAATCTTTAAATAATTTGATTAAGCACTGGAGGCACTCCCTCATCTATGCCAAGAAATTTGGAAGACAGCTACCTGGCCAACTGATTGGAAGAGATTCATATTTCTAGATATTCCAAAGAGATGTGACCCAACAGAATGTGGACATCATTGGACAATATCTTTAATATCACATACAAGTAAAATGAGGAAGATCCCAACCAGATGGATTGGGCACAGTGGCAGCAGCAGTGAGCTCAACAGTTGTGAGGATGTTGCAGGACTGGGTGGTGTTTCTTTCTGCTGTTCATCAGGTGAGTTGGAACTGACTCAATGGCACCTAACAAGTTCCTGTAAAGATTCAGAGTCTCAGAAATTATAAGGAGAAAGTAATTCTACTCTGTCCTCCAGGGTCACTATGAGTCAGAAGCAGCTTGATAGTAGTTTGTTTAGGTTTTGCTTTTGCTTTGTATCCCCTATATTTCTGCTCCTTTTCTTATTCTTCCTGTAGCAGCTTCTTTGAAAGAATGATGCTTTTCTGCTAAAGAGTTTATTAAGGATATCAGCTTTCTGATACAGAGTTTTGAATAAATTTTACAGTGGAATTTTGGCTCAATGTAGTGAGCAAGATTCATGTTCCAATTTCTTTGATTTCCAGCTCTCCTCTAGCTATCAGTTCAGCATTCTGTTTAGAATGGAAATGGCACTTTTCTTTTTAAACCATAGTTAACAGAAGCCCTGTTTGTTTTTTAACTTGTCAATCATGTCATCTGCCAAATAACTGTTATAACTGCACAATACCACCTGAATTTAGAGATCATCTGAAGAACAGATTTGATGCATTAAACACTAAAGACCAAAGACCAGAAGATTGTGGGATGACATTAAGAACATCATACATGAAGAAAGCAAAAAGTCATCGAGAAGACAAGAAAGAAGGAAAAGGTCAAAATGGGTGTCAGAAGAGACCCTGAAATTTGCTCTCCAGCGTAGAGATGCTAAAAAAAATTGGAAGAAATGAGGAGGTCCAAGAGCTTGAGAAAATAAAGCCAAATATTACAACAAAATGTGCAAAGATCTGGAATCAGAAAACCAAAAAGAAATATCACACTCAGCATTTCTCAAGCTGGAAGAACTGAAGAAAAAATTCAAGCCTC
>NW_006408831.1:268957-269837 GCF_000296735.1 Chrysochloris asiatica
GCTGGAGGATCAGCACTGGACAGTGAAGCACAAGGTCAGTAGTTCAAATCCACCAGATACTCCTCAGAAACCCTATACAGGTTGCCTTGCTAAAAGTCGGAATCGACTTGACAAAGCTTAACAACAACAAGGCAGCTATTTTTATAGACTCTTAAAGGCATAGAAATTCTTGCAGTGATATGGCCAAGAGAGAGAAAGCTGAGGCGTCAAAGCAGGGGGGCGTACCCAAGTAAGTAAGGTAAACACAGACAAACTTGTGTTTATTTACTAATTCACAATGTGGTGAAAAAATTTGAAACTGTTCACTACAGATTTGTAAGGACAAGTAAGTCTGTGTTTGCCTTGCTTATGGGATACTCTGTCTCTGTCAGGAATTGTAAATTTGAAAAGAGGCTTTGAATCTGTAAGAAGGTACTGAAGAGCTTGGGAAAACAGAGATTCCAACCATATCTAGAAGTAGAATCTTCACTACCGATAAGTAAATAAGCACAAATAAGCTCATGCTTACCTTGCTTATTGTATAGTCTGACACTGGGCCAGAGATAAGAGTGTAATTTGGAACAGAAAGATGGTATACCAGTTAAAGCTGAATTCTGGCAGAGGCAGGATGATGAGAAAGTCAAGCAGTGGAGGAATTAGAACTCAGGATAAATTAGTCCTTCTAGGATTTCTAGGGCAAGGGTGGGGAATGTCCAGCCTGCAGCCGTACTTACTGTTGCAGTTAAGTACTGTTGAGTCGATTCCGACCTTTAGTGACTCTGTATAGGGTTTCCAAGGAGTGGCTGGTGGGTTTGAACCACGGACCTTACAAGTCAAGCCTACCTTGCAGTTGAGTGCTTAATCTTACAGTGCCACAACAGGACTCATGTCATGTAAGACC
>NW_006408831.1:269937-271290 GCF_000296735.1 Chrysochloris asiatica
AACCAATAGATCTGTTTTGGAAGAAGTGCAGCCAGAGTGCTCCTTGGAGGACAAGATGCCCAAATTTTGTCTCTCATACTTTGGACATATTTTTAGGAGGGACCAATTTCTGGAGAAGGATATCATACTTGGTAAGGTGGAGGGTCAGAGAAAAAGAGGAAGATCCCCAACGAATTGGACTGGCCAAGTGGCAGCATCGATGGACTCAAGTGTGGCAACAGTAGTGAGGGTGGCCCAGGAATGGGCAGTGTTTCGTTCTGCTGTGTATTAGGTCACCATGGGTCAGCACCGACTCGATGGCACTTAACAAAAACAACAACCATCACTAAAAATTTAATTTCCATTTTCTTTGCTAGCAAGTGCTCTTAGTATATTTTTTGGAGATTTCTGACTATTTTGATTAGATCACTGAGCTCACTCCAGTCTTCTGCTTCTTGTTTTAAATGTCCCATGCTCTCCTTATTTGAACTCAGGCTACTTAGATTAACTTTTCACCTCTGAAAGTTTCATAAAAGCCCTAGTGAAAACTAGTAATGCTTCTACTGAGTCCTTGTTTTTGTTGTTTCTTAACATACGTGCTCTTCCCTGGAGCTTAAAATAACAACCAGATATATGACCTGTATTTAGTTGGTTCCGTTAAGCCATTTGAGAGCCTCATTAATCACACTTCATCAAAGAGATTCTTATTTGATTCTTGTGTTGTTCAAAAAAATTTCTTTTTAGATTTGATGGTCAGTTTAAGGGTGCCTTTTTTTTTTTTCCCCCTTAAGAGATGTTTAACTTCCACCAGTGTACTGTATTCTTTTATGCTGTTTAATTTTTAAAAGGTATTTGCTATGAAGAAGTTATTGGTCTTGCAGAATTCTATCATGAGATTTCCAGCATCATTTGTATCACAAAGCCATATTTTCCAACTACTGATCATTCCTCTTTGTTTCCAACCTTTACATTCCAGTCAATAGTAATTATCAATACATTTTGATTGCATGTTTGATCATTTTCAAACTGACGAAGTTGGTAGAATTCTTCAATTTCTTTATCACTGGCTTTAGTGGTTGGTGTGTAAATTTGAAAAATAGTGATATTAACTGGTCTTCCTTGTAGGCATTTGTATATTTTCCTATCACAGACAGCATTATACGTCAAGACAGATCTTGATATGTTCTTTTTGATGATGAATGCAGCACCATTCCTCCTCAGTTTGTCATTCCTGGCATAGTAAACCATAGGACTGTCAGATTTAAGAAGGCTAATGCCAGTCCATTTCAACTCACTACAACCTAGGATATTGATGTTTATGCATTCCATTTCATTTTTGACAACTTCCAGTTATCCTAGATTCATACTTCATAC
>NW_006408831.1:272493-279023 GCF_000296735.1 Chrysochloris asiatica
GGTTTAATAATTCATTACAATGGCCACATGAAACTACAGATGATACTCAAGATTATGGGGTTTATTAGAGAGGATAATGGGTTACAATGCAGGATCAGAAAATGCTCAGGATACAGTTTTTCTCATCAGGTAACCTTCTCTCTTGGCCTGTCAACAATGAGGCCCGTTGGCCTCTGCCCTGCTTGGGCACTGCCCATAAATGCCTAAAGGATACTCCTCATAGCCGTAAACCTCAGCCCAAAGACCCTAAGCTCTAGTTCTGTGGGTCAGCAAATTTAGCTCTTCTAATTAAGTACCTGAGGGCACATCATCCACAAGTAAGCCTCCTAACTTTACTCACTCCATAGACCAAGAAGCCTACCAGTCTGTCTTGTGTTCTTGGTTCTGCTACCGTTCTTTCTCTAGGGTCACAGATCTGTCTCCTGGATGGAGGAGGATCAGAAAATGGATCTTGGGGTCCAAAGGGCACATTCTGCTCCTGACTCTCCTTTCTGGATGGTAGTGAGATACCATAATCCTGCTTCAGAAATGGCTCATTTTATATATAGCAAGATGGCAAAATTGACCAAGTCCCATGTTAGAATTCCAAGTTGTTATAACCCCAATTAGTGTTGCTAACAATTACTCACATCTGAGTCATAAAATCTTATCAGCATCTCCCCCTACCTGCTTTTACCCAGACCCATGAGGAAAAGAGACAAATACACCCAATCTGCATGGTCCTACCCAGACATTTAGCTGGAATTACAAAGACTATGATGACTCAAAGAGTCATATTAAATAGTTCACTAGACCGCATCACCAAGTCTTCTCCGGTGGAGCTGCCGGGTGGCTTTGAATTGACAGACATCTTTCAGTTAGCAGACAAGCACTTAACAATTTGTGCTACCATGCCTCTTTCCCAGCACTAATTTTAAAAGTAAGCATTCTCCTCTGTCTTAGTTATCTAGTACTGTTACAACAGAAAAACCACAAGTGGATGGCTTTAACAAAAAGAACTTTGTTCTCTCATAGTTAGCTGTTGTTAAGTGCCGTCAAGTCACTTCCGACCCATAGTGACCCTGTGTAGGGGTTTCCAAGGAATAACTGGTGAGCTTGAACTATTGACCTTGTGGTTCAAACAACTTTGCAATCTAGAGCATTAACCCACAGCGCCACACCAGGACTCTTGGATATTGAATAGTATTGTAAAACAGACCTTGTGTGATGGGAGTTAATATGGGTTGCTTGATTACAGAGAACCTGTAACCCTGCTTTCAATCTATACTTAATTGGATCTGGAGAATGGGGAATTAGGAATTGCCTGGAAGAAGCAGGGTTTTTGCTTTGAGCTTTTGTAGAATAAGGGACTTAGGTGGAAACCTGAGGTGCACCCAGAAGTCCTGACAGAACAGAAGATTTACCTGTGAAAGGTAAGAAGAAAGACCTGCAGAAAGAAAAATGACTGTTCTTTTGAATTTTAAGCAGTTTGCTATTGAATGCACCAAACCAGGAACAGTTTGTTCCCATCAAGAAGACCGCATTCAAGGACTGAAAGTTAAGTTAAAGGGAGCCAGTAAGCAGACAGTCTGGAAAGGTCACTGGTGACCAGTTCACTTGCTGTGTCGAAGAAGGAGAAACACAGTAATGAAGAGATGGGCTGAGTTTGGACATGTTCCATTGGCACCCAATGACCTGGTCCACTGTGGTTAGAGATGAGAGAGAAGAGGAAAGCCTGGCTAGTTTGAAGTTTAGGGAGTTGTGTGAACTGCTGATACTATGGGCACAGATCTAGCCCCTGAGGGATAGGAATGAGGAAGTGAAGGGACCGGCTGGTCTGAAGTGCAGAGAAGTATGTGTGAACTCACAAAC
Organism: Chrysochloris asiatica; assembly: GCF_000296735.1. Classification (NCBI taxonomy): domain Eukaryota; kingdom Metazoa; phylum Chordata; class Mammalia; order Afrosoricida; family Chrysochloridae; genus Chrysochloris; species Chrysochloris asiatica. The sequence goes on from NW_006408831.1 coordinate 274,345, forward strand.
TTGAAGCTCTAGCCATTTGATCTAGCTTTGATGATTAGAGCTGAGTTGACTAGAAATCTGACCAGATGAAGAGAAAGATGACAGAGAAAATTTAGGGCTGACTGATTTGAATTTTAAGAAGTTGTTTAGACTCCTGAGCCTATGAACACCAACCTAGCCCACAGGGGAATGAAAGAGAGGGAAGGGTCAGTTGATCTGAAGTACAGGGAGGTGTGCGTGAACTCCCGAGCTTGCAGCTGGTACCCATTTGACTTAGCTTGGATGATTTGGGCTGAGTTGACTAGACTCCAACTAGACAAAGAGTAAGATGTCTGATAAAGAGTAAGATGTTTGATACTGTGGTGTAAATTGCTAGAGTATGATGGACTAAAAGTTGCTTAGGGATGCAGTTCCTCAAAGTTCCAACCAGAATGAAAGATTCTTCAGATCAAAGTACATGCTTGTTTCCTCAGAATACTGAGCTGATTTGTTGTTGTTGTTGTTGTTAAGTGCCATCAAGTTAGTTCCAACTCGGATAGGGAAAGACAATTTAGAAATTGGAAGATGATAAAAGCATGAGGTGGCTGACTTACAAACTTTCATGGGGGTGCTCAATTAATATATTTCATGGGAAAATTTAATCCATTATGCATGAAAGTGACAATGACTAAGAAGCACAAAGAGGTAGCCTACCGTGCAGTGAATTATTTAATGTCTGCTCTAGACATTGTTGTTGTTAGGTGCCATTGAGTTGGTTCTGACACATAGTAACACTATGCACAACAAAACGAAACAAAGCATGGTCCTGGCCATCCTCAAAACTGTTGTTATTTTAAGCCCACTGTTGCTGCCACTGTGTCAATCTATCTTGCTGAGGGTCTTCCTCTTTTTCATGCCATGATGTCCTTGTCCAGAGTCTGGTCCCTACTGACAAAGTTCAAAGTATGAGACATAAAACCTTGCCATCCTTGCTTATAAGGAGAAGTAGGGCTGTATATCTTCCAAGACAGATGCAGTATAGTAGTGAATTCTCTAATTTTCATCTAGCCATGGTCCGTGTAACTCCCACTAAACAATGTTTTGCCCTACTGTGCCTGAGTAAGAGAAGGTGGGAGAAGATACTGATAGGATACGTGATTCAGCTGTGAATGTTAGATGAGTTCATTGTAATTGTGAAAACGTGAAACTCTAGCATGGGTTTAAAATTAGTCATCTCAGAATCTCACTATTGTCAAAGAAGAAGAGCCAGGAGTGGAATACATCCTTTGGACCCAGAGATTCCTGTGCATTGAACCTCCTAGACCCAGGGACAGAAAGTTGTGATACCAGAGGAGTAGCGGAGGAGCAGCAGAACCAAGAACCCTATTTAGTTGGAATTTGGGGCAGCTTCATCCAAAACCAAGACCAGAAGAGTTGTGGGATGACATCAAGAACATTATACAGGAAGAAAGCAAAAGGTCAATAAAAAGACAAGAAAGAAATAAAAGACCAAAATGGATGTTAGAAGAGACTCTGAAACTTGCTCTCCAGCATAGAGATGCTAAAGCAAATGGAAGAATGAGGAAGAAAAAGAGCTGAATAGAATATTTCAAAGGTCAGCTTGAGAAGGCAAAGTCAAATATTATAATGATGTGCAAAGATCTGCAGTTGGAAAACCAAAAGGGAAGAACACGCTCAGTATTTCTCAAGCTGAAAGACCTGAAGAAAAAATTCAAGCCTCAACTTGAAATATTGAAGGATTCTATGGGCAAAATAAGACAGGCTAGGAAGAAAGAGTGACGAATTACTTCTGAGTATTTAGTCACTGAAAACCTTATGACTAGCAGAGAAACACTGTCAGACATAGTACCAGAAAATGAGCCCCTCAAAGTCAATCAAAATGCGACTGGGGAAGAGCTGCCTCCTCAAAGTAGAGTTGACTGTGATGACGCAAATGGAGTAAAGCCTGTGGGAGAAAAGCACTCAGGACCTTCATTTGCTGATGGGGCACAACTGAAAATGAAGAGAAACAGCTGTAAACATCCATTGAAAATCAGAACATGGAATGTGCGAAGTAGATGAATCTGGGAAAATTGGAAGTTGTCAAAAATGAAATGGAACGCATAAACGTCGATATCTTAGGCTTTAGTGAGCTGAAATGGACTGGTATTGGCTATTTTGAATCTGACAACCACATGGTCCTTGGAAACCCTATACAGGGTAGCTATAAGTTGGCACTTAACAACAACAATAACAACAACAACAACAACAACATAAGGTAGCTTTTTTTATTATTTAAAAACAATCATCTTTAAAGAGGATTGCCTTGAAAGCATACATCCTATAAAGTGAATTTAAAAGAAAGGAACAAGGTGGTCTCTTAAAATGCACATTAAAACGATAACACAGCACAAAGTGCTCATATTTGAATAAATGCACTCACCTCTTACAGCTCTTCAGGAAATCAATTAGAATGGATTGACCAGAAAAACTGAAGACTGTGACTGTTCTCTCTCTCTCAACCACAGATCTATCCAAATGTGTTTACTTGCAATCAGGATATGGAAAGAGTTTTGGATTGAGTTTTAAAACCATACAAGTCAGAATAATTTTTCTTGGTAGGCAGAACAGGTATGTTTCCAGAACTGTTTTAAAATTTTTTAATGAAGTTAAATAATAACTTTATTATTTGCTTGATTTAACCACTTCTAAGAATAGAAAATGAAGACTTTTAAAAAAAAGCAAAAACACAACTCAAATATTATTATATATCTTATTTAAGCTATAAAACAAAGCTTCTCTAAACATTCCCACTGTTTTCATAGCACGAAGGATTCACTCAGTAGTTAATCACCTCAGAGATTGGAAAGAGAGGGAACTATTGAGATTTTATATAGACATAAGCATATGGAGTCCTAGTGTGATGCTGCAAGATAATGTGCTGGACTGCAAGGTCAATTTGAACCACAAGGTTGGTGGTTCAAGCCCACCAGCTGTTCCCCGGAAACCCTATGCAGGGTCGCTATGGGTCAGAACTGACTCGACAACACTTAACAACAACAACATATAAATATAGATTGACATATAGATATTGTATATAATATACAACTATGGAGTCCCAGTATGGAACTATAGGATGAAGCACTGGCCTGCAAGGTCAGTTTGAACAACCTGGTTGGCTGTTCAAAGGCACCAGCTGCTCCTTGGAAACCCTATACAGGGTTACTTTGAGTCAGAATGGATTCTATGGCACTTAACAACAACGTACATTTAAAGTAAATGTATATTTAAATTTAAATATTTATATTTTTATTCTCTCCATTAATACCATGAGTAGATCCTAATCTAAGAGTACTGACAAATTAATTTGTTCCAGAGGGGTTGAGCAGAGCTGAAGAACCTGTAGTGCAGCCCTCCTCATTAAATTGGAATTTGGGTTCCTTGGAGAGTTATAAAGGAATATTTTCTTTCTATTACCTGTCCTCAGAGGATTTGCAAAGCAAATTAATTAGATTTGAAATAGATACAAGGGAGAATCTTTAAACTACTGAGGCAAAAGTCTTGACACACCATTTAAGAACTTAAAAAGCATTGATAATAATTACAAAATAGTTTTCCTGTTTCCTAAAGCATCTCCTTTAAAAAACTTGACCAGGCAACACACTCTTATATTATTTGCAGTCATTACTTGAATTTGGAAAATAAAAGTGCATTTCTTTGAAAATTTCTCTCAGTAGGGATTAGTGGAGATACAGCCAAAGTTTCTCTCTGTTTTTGGATAAACAGAATTAAAAAGAAAATTCCTTGAAGGGGTTGGAAACCCTATACAGGGTTGCTATGAGTTGGAACCGACCCAACAGTACTTACAACAACACAACATCATCAAAAGCTAGTAGGAGGCTGAGGCACATATGAGGGGGTAGAGTAACCTTGGAATAAGAACTTCTGGTGGTCGGGAGCAGCAGAAGTCAGGCTAGAAAAGGTACAGGACAGTGGAGCATCAACCTTGGTCCCACTCCACACCCACCCTTCTCAGCCTCTTCCCACAAAAAGGAGAAAGGGTGATTGCTAGGTCATGAGAGTTTTTCATGTGTAGTGTAATTAGGGAGAAATTTGACCACATTTGTAACTTGAAAAGAATGATCCATGGAAAACAGCTGTGGAGTTAGTTCTGACTCATAGTAACATTGTATAGGATTTTCAAGGAGTGGCTGGTGGGTTTGAATTGCCAAACTTGCAGTCCAATTCTTACCCTACAGTGCCACACCAGGACCTCAAGTGCTTTAATGTATGCAAATTCATCAGTTATCCTCATTTTACAGAGGAGGAAACTGGGTAGAGAGGAATGAAGCCACTTCTTCAAAATCACAGAGCTAATAAGTGGCAAGTAGTCCTGGTGTGGTGCTGCAGGTAAATGCGCAGGACTACAAGGTCAGCAGGGTTTCCAAGGAGCAGCTGGGGAGCTCCAACTGCAAGGACAGTGGTTCAAGCTCACCAGCTGCTCCTTGGAAACCCTATACTGGGTTCCTATGAATCTGAACTGACTCGACTGAACCACAACAGCAAATGGTAAAGCGAAGGTCTGATCACAGGTCTCACTCCCCTCCCCATCCTTGCCCCCAACCACTCAACCATGCTGTTTCTGCAGAAAAGGCAATGAGATTGAAAAATTAAATTTGTCAAGAAAGAAGTCCAATACAAAAACCAACTCAACATGGATT
>NW_006408831.1:281198-311620 GCF_000296735.1 Chrysochloris asiatica
TTCAATCTTTTCTCCATTAATAAGAATGTTGTTTATTGGTCCAGTGGTGAGGATTTTTGTTTTCTTTACATTGAGATGCAATCCATACCAAAGGCTGTGCCCTTTGGTCTTCACCAGTAAATGTTTCAAGTCCTCTTTACTTTCAGCAAGCAAGGTTGTATCATCTGCATATCGCAGGTTGGTAATGAGTCTTCTCCAATCTTGATGCCATATTTTTCGTCATATAACCCACCTTCTTGGATTATTTGCTCAGCATACAGGTTGAATAAGTATGGTGAAAGAATACAACCTTGTTGCACACCTTTTTAAATTTTAAACCATTTAGTGTTCCCATGTTCTGTTCAAACAACTGCCTCTTGGTCCAGGTACAGATTCCTCATGAGCACAATTAAGTGTTCTAGAATATTCATATTTCGCAATATTGTCCATAGCTTGTCATGATCCACACAATTGAAAGCCTTAGAGTAGTCAATAAAGCAAATGAGGTAGTTAGTTTAAAAATTAGCCAAGATGACCTCATGGTCCTAGAAGGAGAACAGGATGTGCTTAAGCTGACCCATATAGCTATCTCAGGAACTAAGCAGCTTGGATCTTAAAAGGTGGAATGTTTGAGAAGGACTGTTGCTTGATTGTTTCCTTTCATCTAAAGGTAGAATGTTTGAAAAAGTTTATTGCTCTAGTGTTTCTTTTTCCCAAAAATGTTATTTTGATGTTATAATAGGTTAAGTGTACATCCAAATGTTTGTTGTTGTTAAGTGCTGTCAAGTCGATTCCGACCCATAGCGACCCTGTATAGGGGTTTCTGAGGAGAAGCTGGTGAGCTTGAACCGCCGACCTTACAGTTCAAACGGCTTTGCAGTCTGGTGCATTAACCCACAGCGCCACACCAAGACTCCATGTAGCTTAACCTTTATAATGTGCCGGCTCTTCATAATAGACAGGGCAGTCTTGAGAAACTATTCTCTCCGTGCTCCAGACTGCTGGCTTTCTGTTAATAAAGCTTGGATTGAAGCTCTCCCAGTCTCTGTGATTGACTACAGTGACAGGCGGCAAGCCCTCTTTTTGGTTTGGCAACATTTCCAGCAGTTCCGCAAGAGAATGATGAGGCTTTCTGTTGCTCTGAGTCACAATCACGCCACAGCACATAACACTAACCATCACCACAGTTATCAGAAGGAGTGTGGTAGGGGGCAGTACAGGCCTCTGACTGGTTTTTGGTTAGGGTTCTCAAAGTACTTTATTGTTAAATGCCTTGGAATGGGTTTGGACTCATAGTGACTCTGTGTAAGGTTTCCAAGGAGCAGCTGGTGGGTTTGAACTGCCAACCTTGTGGTTATTCTACAGCACCAGTTACTGAATAATACTTAGCTTATTCTTTATTGAAATTAAACTTTAACTTCAAGACTGAGGTCCCTAGAGACTTTATAATTGAAGATTAGGAATTTTTTCCCCTTTTATATTTAAAGAATAACAGAGGACATCATTAGATAGTTCAAAGTTGTGAAAGTTCAAAAGGGTAATTAGATTATTAAACTTGCTTTTAAACAACTCTTTTTTTTTTTTAAAAACAACTCTTGAACTGGAAATTAAATGTGCAATGAAGTCTTTTAAACTCATTAAAGGAAAAGCAGGGATCTACAAATATACATATATTTTTTTCTTTGTGTGCATAAATATATATATTCATGGTTGTTTTCAGTTTGGGTTACAGTATGTGCTTTTACAACTCAACATTGACTCTCCCTCCTAAAAAAAGGAAAACCCACAAACCTTCAAAGTCAGGCAGAAAAACTAACCAAATTATAAGTTGATTATTTATGATGTTATATATATATGCATATATAATTATGCTGTTTAAAAAGGAGGTAATTCAGTTAATTTAAGAAAATTTTTGTGGGTAAAGCTATCTCTTATGGTGTGCCAAGAGCTGCAGTTTTAGTAAAACAGGTCTGTTACTTCATGTTCCTGAAAAAAAAAAAAATCCACATCAAAAAAGAACAACTATGAAACTACCTACATGCTAGGAATACCATGTCTTCCTTGACAGTCTGCAGAATACTTAGAATAAAAATAAAGGTGTCTGTTTACCTCTATTTTTTTTAATGGACCACAGATGCAAAAGATGCTACAAACCAGACCATCAGCGGTTCAAACTCACTAGCCGCCCTCGGAAAGCTGTTCCATGGTGGCTGTGAATCGTAACTGACTCGGTGGCACTTAATAACAACAGGCCTTAGAGCTAGGAAAGCAAATAAACCTTCAGACTAGATTCATCTTCCAGCAGGGAGAAGAAACGAACCTGAAGAGATTTTTTTGTGAAGAGCTTTTAAACTAGCTTATTAATATTAAACAGGGCTATAGAAGTCCTGGTGTGGCTCTGTGGGCTAATGCATCAGACTGCAAAGTCGTTTGAAATGCAAAGTCGGTGGTTCAAGCTCACCAGTTGCTTCTTGGAAACCCTATACTGGTTCGCTAAGGGTCGGAATCGACTCGACGCCACTTAACAACAAGAACCATTGGAACCTGGAGGCCTGTGTGGAGCTGTGGGTTAATGCGCCAGACTGCAAAGCCTTTTGAACTGCAAGGTTGGCAGTTTAAGCTCACCAGCTGCTCCTCGGAAATCCTATACAAACCCTATACAGCGTCGCTATGGGTCGGAACCGACTCGATGGCACTTCACAACACAAGAACAACATATAGGAGCTCTGGTAGCATAGTGGTTACAAATCGTGCTGCTAACTTCAAGGTCGGAAGTTCGAAACAACCAGCTGTCCCAGGGGAGAAAGATGAGGCTTTCTGCTCCTTATAGCCTCAGAAACCCTGTGTAGGGTCACTATGAGTCGGAACCGACTCCATGGTACTTAACAACAACAACAACATATATATTGATGAATTTATCTAATCTTTGGCGAATGTACTATAAACTCAGGTTTGCAGATGCGGAAACTGTGGCTCAGAAGTCATTCAGTCAGCTCTTGGTGTAATTAGAATTTATATCTTTTACTCCTCCGGAAGCTCTAGTGTTCTCTAACCTCTTCAAGTAGTTTGGGGCATATTTTGTAAATTCCCCTGCTATTAACCCATCCGGCTTTTCTCTCAGATGCTGGCATGGATATAGTCACAGAATCCTCGCACATTAGCAACGATTTGGCAATAAGAGCCAGAATTAAGAGACTGAAGACTTGAATCCTAGTATCAGCTCTGTGCTTAACCAATGTGCCCTTGTGAGAGCGCTTGATGTCCTGAATATCATTTCTCTAAAAGGTGACTTCCTGCTGACTTACATGTATGTAGATTTCACGTTTTCTTTTTCCAGGGAACCACCAGATACTTTGCTACTAGGGCAGAAACTCGAGGTGCAGAGCCTTTTCCATAGACACTGAAACTTTTCATTACAAAGTCTGAGTGATTTATTACAGACTGTTCCAAAGCAGGTTGCTAAATTGTCTGATTCTGTTTATACATCAACTCTCCTCTTTTTGTGCACGGCTTTGTGTAGGGCCTGCTCTAGTAATTTTCTTCCTCTAAAAGCAAAGGTCTGAAATTTGGGGAGAGCTTGTGTAGAACCAGATTGCTAGTTCCCAAGAGACTTTCCTCCTACTCTCAAATTCCTGACAGTCCATCAAGACACTCCCTGAGGCAAGGCTCAGTCTGGAAGTGAATCTAATTAAGGTCTAGCATAGGGAGTTGGGGGTCAGACACGGGGATTCCTCCAGTTTTGCTTGGGCTCCAGCCGTGAGGCTTTGAGTAAGTTATTCAACCTTCTGGACTTAAGTTGCCTCATTTCTAAAATGGGTAATGAATGCTTATGGAGTAAAAGTGTTGTGCAAAATTCACAGTAATAAAATTTCCTTTACTCTTCTTGGGGATGTAGCTGTGAGGCGAGCCGATCTGAGTAGGGAGATAAATTGGGGGTATATACGGAGGTCTTCCAAGCCTTCTGTACTGAACAGGCAATTATGGGATACTGATGGAAAGGGATTCCCTGGGATAGGGGAGGAGAGGCCAGAAAACACCAAGATTCAGGGGAGCGCAGTAAGGATTCCCCAGTGTACCGTGAGAACATCAGGGTAGAACAATCAAATAAACGTCCAAGAAGGATTGGGTAGAGGTGTCAACCCGAAAGTTGAAAAGCTTCTTTAGCAGATGAGAAAATATCCCAGCTGGCAAGCAAGCCAAGGGGTCCCAGCACACCTGGGTTCAGTGCAAGGTACTCCGGAAGCCTTCAGTAAGGGCTCCAAAGTCGGAGTTAGCGATGAGCTCTTGGGCCGGAGCCAGGGGCTAAAGGGGCGCTGTGCACTCCTTGGTGGTGAGAGACCGGGCACAGTCAGCCTGGATCGGAGCGCTGGGCATGCCCGTCGATGGGATGACTTCAGCGACCGCCGCTCCATCGGGAAGAAGTGGTTGCAACCCCACTGCCTGACGCCAGCGGAAGTGCGAGCCTTGCGAGAGCCCGCCGGGCGGCGGGGCGCCCGGGAAGGGGCGGGCACGGGGCGGAGCTGCTCTGGGCCGCGGCTCGAGGGGGCGGGCAGACTTGCGGCGGTGGGCGGGGCTTGGGCGCAATTGTTTTTACTGAGGCGGAGGTGCCTCTGTTTTCGGCTAGATGGGAGCAGTGGAAGCTTGAGTCAGTTCGGAAAGTGGTGCTCGCAGCTGGAGAGAGCCGGGAAGGGCGGAGGTGCGCTGGAGCTGGCGAGCGCTCCTGTTGTCGTGGGCCGCCGAGATGTCTGCGCAGTGCTGTGCGGGCCAGGTGAGCAGGGGTGGCGGATCGGGAGACCCGGGTAGGAACCCGGGCGGGCTTTCCCGGGTGCGTGTCCCCGCCTCGTGGCTGAAGGTGGGGCGGATGGTGGTTCCCAAGGGTAGCCCCGCGCCGCCTGAGTGAGCGCCTAGGGCCCGAAAGTGGAGCTCAGCCGTCGGGGAATCCCTGTGTCCGGGCGGGCGGTGAGACAAGGGGAAGCCCGAGAGGCCATCCCGAGATCTTCCCTCTCGGCCTCGGGGACTCCGGTGGGGCGGGACTGGCAGGGCCCGGGCGGAGGATGCCAACGACTCTAGGGGCGTGTCGTCTCCTGCCCGGGGTCACTCTGCCTGACACTGAGCTCCAAGACCCATCTGGCTCTGCTTGCCTGATGATCCCAGGAAAAGACGTGGGTTCGGGTCTTCTTTTCCACGTCTTGAACAAAACTCAGGTCAAACAACTCATGCAGGTTGCACTTGACATTTCGCAAGACTAGAGGGTTGGCTCAGTACCTGCGAGAAAGTCTGGATACCTGATTGTTTTACTGTTGGATGAAGGTCTGGGCGAGGTGAAGATTCAACCCAGCTTCCTGAGTTTACAGACCATTCCTAGCCCTGACTGGCTACAAACACTGACGCGTGGGTACCGTGCGAGCGTTCCCGTCCCCCTTTTCTGCCGACTTGCTAGAACCTGTTTTGTAACTCTCGGGTGTCAAACAGATGATATCTTGGAACGTATAACCCCACTTGGGATAGGCGTCTCCAATCTGCATCAGGGCAGAATTAGTAGGTTTTAGCGCTTTAATGCTAATGATACCCTTTCCTACAAAGACATAAAAACCGAAATAGGTAAAAGCCTTTTGGATGATCTAGGGCCTCTCATCATCCGTATTGATTATTAGCATTTCAATACAGAGTTAGATACAAATAATCTAACTCTGGGAGTATCCAGGTGTGGGGATGTTTTTGCTTCTTAATAATTTCAGCTTTGTGGCAATGGAGACCATGGCTTATGCGATAGAGGAATTAGGTGGGAATTTCTTTAATCCGCTGATTATAGTAACCTTTCCAGTGGCGTTATCTCTTGGTTTTTGAGGCTTAATACTGTTTTGGCATGTATTCAAGCTGACCTTTTCAGAGATGAGGAACTTGAGACTTTTGACGTGAGAAGAAATGATTTGCCCTAAGTGGAGCAAGGAAACAGCAGATGCCTTACACCTTAACCGGGCTTTTGAGATCAATGGAAAGGAAAAGATGATTTTCTGAATGTTCAGAATCTCAAGAAAGCTTTGCACATCTTTTACTCTTGTAGATTTGAAATACTTTATCTCCAATTTGATGCCATTTTTTATTATGTAGTAATTGCATTACAGGAGCTCTGGTAGCACAGTGGTTATGAATCGCACTGTGAACTGCAAGGTCAGCAGTTCGAAACTACCATTTGTTCCACTGGAGAAAAATGAGGCTTTCTGCTCCCGTAAAGATTTACAGCCTCAGAAACCCTGTACAGGGTCGCTATGAGTTGGAAACGACTCCATGGCACATAACAACAACAACAATTGCATTACAGTTAAGAGCTCTGGCTTCCTAGTCCTTTGAAAGGTCCTTGAGACTTTCTGTGACAAATCCCTCTCCCCCCATTGCCTAATTTCAGCCTCTGAACATTATTACAAGCACTCAAAAGGGTCTTGTAAAATAAATGCTGGTATGTTTGATACTTTGGCAGAATTTAATGACTTGTTTTTAAACTCCTAGAGTACTTTGGAAAGAACCAAATATGACCCTCATTAAAGGAACAGTTAACTTCTGCTTTTTGGGGGCCACATCAGGTGGTGATTACACTATGATTTCATATGGATAGGGTTGTAAAGACGTATGAATATTAAAAAAAAGAACTCTGCACCATCAATAAGAAGACTATCTAAGTCTGTTGGTTTTTTTTAAATATGTGTCTAAGCCTTCAAAGACTGTCTCGTGGGTTGGAGGAGGGTTGCCTTAGATATTGTGTGGGTCTTGACTCATGTTGCTGTTAAAAAGTGCTGTCGAGTTAGTTCCAACTCATAGCGACCTTGAATAGGGTTTCTGAAAAGTCGCTGGTGAGATTGAACCGTCAACCTTGAGGTTCAAACTGACCTTGCATTATCTCACAGCGCCACACCAGGACTCCTATATAGGGTTATCCAGACTGTAAATATTTATGGGAGTAGAAAGCCTCTTTCTCTCCTGTGGACCGGCTAGTGGGTTTGAGCTGCCAACTTGTGGCTCACAATTCAGTACTTATCCTACAGAGTTCACTAGAGGTTATCCAAAATGCACTGCCGTTGAATCAATTCCAGCACCTAGAGATATATAGGGTTTCTGAGGTTGTGAATCTTTATGGGAGCAGAAAGCATTCTCTTTCTCCCAGGGAGGGACTAGTGGGTTCCAACTGCTGACCTTGTGGTTAGCAGTCCAATGTGTAACCTGTTACAGCAAACACAAATAATACAATAAGATGCGACATGGTCAGAAGCCTTAAAAAAAATTGCCCCCACCACTGTTTTCTTAAAATCTCCATCATCTTATCATCCTAAATGAGAGAACCTTCATGAGGAGCAATCAGTATAGGAACTTACAAGGATTGTTGTTGTTAAGTGCCATCGAGTCGGGTCCGACCCATAGCGACCCTGTACAGGGTTTCCGAGGGTGTAAATCTTTACGGGAGTAGAAAGCCTCATCTTTCTCCCGCGGAGCGGCTGGTAGTTTCGAACCGCTGACCCTAAGGTTCGCAGCCCGATTAGGCCAACACAAATTTTTGATTAGGCCCCAATCATAATTTGGTTTCAAGGTCTTGAGAGTTGTCTACATTTTTTTCTATTTCTCAATTGCTTTCACATCAACCAGTTATTGGTGGTTTATTAATTTTTCTAAGGTTGATGATTATTTACGAACAAATCAAGATAATAGTTTTCATTAAAGCCAAGTGGTGGTACCTTAGGCTGGGTTCTCAGCAAAGCAAAACCAGTGAAGCTTATATATAAAGAAAAGTTTATATCAAGGAAATGGCTCACACAGTTGTTGTTGTTAAGTACTATGAAGTCCATTCTGACTCATAGTGACCCTGCACAGCATTTCCGAGGCTGTAAATCTTTATGGGATCAGAAAGCCTTATCTTTCTCCCACAGTACAGCTGGTAGTTTTGAACTGCTGTCCTTGAGGTTAGCAGCCCAATTCGTAACCACTACGCTACCAGAGCTCCTTGGAGATGGGCAAATCCCAAGTCCATAAGTCAGATGAACCAAAGATAGGCAGGTTGGGCAGGTAAGACGACAGGCTGCTGCAGACTCCCAGGATTGGCAGGCAATAGAGCATGCCATTGGCTTAAGTTCACAGAACCACAGGATGCAGCATGCAGGATCCATACCTAGCAGAAAGTTTAGGAGCCTAGAAGTCCAGAGTGCTGACTCTGGGGAAAGGTCCTTTTCTCCTTTCAGCATCTGGAGGCCCAGCATTCCTTGGAGATCTCCATGTGTCTTGGCATCAGTCTTCCCATGGATCTAGGAGCTTCACAGTGCAAGGACCAAAGTCTAAAGGACTTAACTCCACTTCCAGCTCTTTTTTGGTGGTGGTAGGTCCCTCTTGGTTCACTTATCTCGATTTTAACTTTTGTAAGATAAAGGTGTTACAGGCCACGTCCCTGGGGAAACTCCCTTATATCTCTATCTGATCAGGGTTGTGATGGGATTAAGGGTATTACAACCCACCCTTAATTCTCTTACTGGTTTGTCATATCAGATCACACCTTGGAGGATCATCATGTAACTGCCACATTACATTATTTGCATAACTGCAAAAGTGCTGAGAATCACGGTCTAACCAAGCTTATACATTTTGGGGGAATACAATTCAAATCCTTAACAAGGACATTCCAACAACATGTAATTAATGAAACAGGAAACAGTAAGTAGTGATAACATAATGGCATTGTGGACCCATGTTGGGTGGGGTTGTTGGGGAAGCCATTCTAAGGAGAGACCCCTGGATTGAGAATTAATCAGTGAACAGCAAGCACCCATGCCAGGGTCTAGCAGACTTGGTGTATTCAAAGAACATAAGGGGAGCTGGGTGGCTAGAGTGTCATAGATGAGAAAATGAGATCAGAGAGGTTGGTAAGGCCAGATATGGCCCAACACTTGTCAACCACAGTTGGATTTTGTATTTTATTCTGGTTGTAGAGAACGAGGCTATTGGAAGATGTTGAGCGGGAGATCTCTGATTAAATTTATACATAAAAGTTGATTTTGAGTACTATGAAGATGGGAGTCTTCATAGTATTTTTTTTGTCTTAAAGCTTGGCTTTTACATGTAGTTGATATGAGGTATGACTATGAGTGGAATTTGGTTTTGGACACAGGACATAGGCAGTTGAATAGATGATGGTACCATCTACCGATGAGCAACAGGAGGGACAGAGGCTGAGGGGGTGGTGAGGAGAATCCATAGTTTTCTTACAGCTTTGTTACATTTCAGAGACCTTGACTGAGATAGCTTTCTCTAGATGAATGTTGTTGAGTCAGTTCCGACTTCTAGCCATCCTTGTGTAGTTTTCGAGGTGGGTTTTTGAATCACTGACTTTGATGTTAACAGTCCAATGCTTATCTTAAAACACCACAACAGGACTCCACTCTAGAGGAATTGTTGTTAAGTGGTGAGTTGACTTGGGATCATACCAACCCTGCATAGGGTTTCTGAGGAGCGGCTGGGGAGTTTTGAACCATGGACCTTCTGGTACAGTGCTTATCCTACAAAGCCACACCAGAACACCGTTAGAGGAATGTGTGTTAGCATATGGAAAGAAAGGGAGAGAAAGGTTTGTGTTAAAGAATTGGCATTTAGCCTCTAGCTCCTCCTGCATGCTGTCTGGTTGGTTCTGACTGTTAGGAATCCTGTATAAGGTTTCTGAGGCTAAAGATCTTTACAGAGGCAGAAAGCTTCATCTTTCTACCACGGAATGGCTAGTGAATTCAAACTGCTGACATTGCAGTTAGCAGCCCAACATGTACCCCCACACGCTAATAGGCTTCTTTTTAACACCTCTAGATCTCAGTTTCCTCTGCTGTAGAAAGGAGCTCTGGTAGCATAGTGGTTACGAATCAGGCTGTGAAACTACCAGCTGTACCTTAGAAGAAAGATGAGCAGAATGCTCCCATAAAGATTTACAGCCTCGGGGGTTGCTATGAGTCAGAACTGACTGTACAGAACATAACCAACCAACCAAGAGTGGGTGTGTGATAATACTTCCTACCTAGGTTGATTATTCCTAGGATAATACTTCTTATGGTTACATGTGAAACAGACAAAACATCTTTGCTATAGGGTTTGGCACAGAGTAAGGTTCAACCCTGACAGAGTGAGAAAGTCCCAAAATCTTGAGTTTGTTAGTGGACATTACTCATTTGCTTTAGGGCAGCCCTGACATCATCCTAGTTTTGTTTCTACTTTGATGTTTACTTAGGTTTTGCTTAGGTCATCAGTTAATGGATGCCAAGGGAGGTGGAGATAACAGAAGAGTGGTTACCAGTGCTTCTGGGCACAGAGCATGCTCTCAGGCCACTTGTCCTCCTGTAACTCACTGGCTAGCTGAGTGAAGGTGGACGTGTGGGAAGATAGGAACAGGACAAGAGTGTATATACACGGTCAGAGATGAAATGCCATATGTACTTGGAAAATCTAGATAACTCTTCTAGGGCAATTTGAGACCAGGTTTAGCAGGGCTACTTACAGCTAAGTATAAACATTAACAATGATAATAGCTTATTTACAGGACTCGTGGTGTGACGCTGTAGGAGCAGCACTGGATGGCGAACCATAAGGCTGGCAGTTCAAAGCCACCAGCTGCTCCTCAGAAACACTTTACAGCACTTAACAACAACATGCGCATTTAGGTGAGCAAGGTAGCTCCATAGGTAAACACTGGACTGTGAACCACAAGGTCCATGGTTTGAGCCTTCCAGCTGCTTTGCAGGAGAAAGATGCGGTTTTCTGCTCCCTTGAAAATTTAAAAGCCTTGGAAATCCTATACAGGGTCGCTGTGAATTGGAACTGACTCCATGGCACTTAACAACAACATGCATATTTAAGGAGTCTTGGTGTGGCACTATAGGATAAGCACTGGACTGCTAGCTACAAGGTTGTTGGCTCACACCCATCAATTGCACCTCGGAAACCCTGTACAGGGTCACTATGAGTTGGAACCAACTCCACAGTACATAACAATAAACAACAAATACTAACAAGTAACTTGCCAGTGGACCTAAAGCAGTTTTGAATGCACACTTGTTGCTTGATATCAGCTGTTGGTAGTTATGAATGGGGAAAGTTTAACTTTTCTCTCATCACCTGCTTTGGGTAGATAAAGAAAGCAAGTCTTGGATCTAATTCTGCCACACACACGTACATATTTACCAGCAGTCATTCTGAGGCATCCTGAAGTGTTAGCTCTTTGCTTTTCTTGGTGCTCGGACACATGCTTTTTCATGAAACATTTACCTGAGGCAGATGTAACAGCATTCTAGTAGGAAAAACTTGGCTAACCTTCTGAGTGGTGTAGCAAACCATGTCATTCTCTGGGTGAAGACTCACTTGATCCTTGCAGCCAGTTCATGCAAGGTCAGGAATACCCTACCCAATTGAAACCCATTGTTGACTTGATTCCAACTCAGAAACCTTGTCTAGGACAGAGTAGGGTTGCTCTGAGGCTGTAAATCTTTTTTTGTTTTTAACAGTTTGTGTGTGTGTGTGGAAGTTGACAGCAGATCCTCAGTTTTACAGTCAGCAGTCCTACACTTCATTCCCTCTCAGTGACTGCAGTCCCTTCAATGGGACATCGCCTAGCCCACTTCCTCCCTGTACTTCTTGTTTCCATTCCTCCTTTCCCCAGCCTTCTGCATTTTTTTCTTGGATAAATCTGCCCTTTTGATCATGAATCGTTGATCCTTGTGTGGTGTGGGTACCACACTAGTGTTTATTCTCCCCCCTCTGTATACTTGTTGTTGTTATGTGCTGTGGAGTCGGTTCCGACTCATAGCAACCCTGTACAGGGTTTCCGAGGTTGTAAATCTTTATGGGAGCAGAACGCCTCATCTTTCTCCTGCGGAACAGCTGGTAGTTTCAAACTGATGACCCTGAGGTTCGCAGCCCGATTTATAACCACTACGGTACCAGAACTTCCTTATACTTATTTGGCTGAAAATTGAGCCATAGAGAATTGAGTGAATTCAGTTCCAGACCTGAAGGGTTCTAAGAGGCCTACCCAAGCGGCAATTCTTTACTGGAGCAGACAGCATCTTTTTCCCATGGAGTGGCTGGTGGGTTTGAACCACAGATCTTTACGTTAGCAGCCCCATGCTTAATTAACCCTCTGCACCACCAGGGTTCCTTAGGTATTTCCAGCCAGTTTACATTTCTTTTTTTAAACTTTTCATTGTGAATTGAGTGAAGGTTTGCAGACAAGAGCATTAGCTTTACATTCAACAAATTATACACTTTGTTTCATCTCAATCAATGATTACAACCCCTTCCATGTAACAACAGTTATCCTACTTCCTCCCTATGATTTTACATATACATACAAAACAAAAAAAATATATTTATTTAAATGTCAGAAGGGCACATTCTGTATGTCAGCCTCCTGCAGGCAGGTACACAACCTGACTTAGTTCAAAGGCCTAGAGCCCACACCTGCACTGTCTCTCCTCTGTCACCACCTCTGTCACCGGCTCTGCTGTTGCCGCTTTTCTGGGTAGGGATTGCAGGCCCACTTAGGCTCTTCCTTCTTCTTCTTTTTAAAAAGTTTTTATTGTGAATTGAGTGATACTTACATGGGAGAACACTGGTTTTGCACTTATCCTTTCGTGTTTCGTTTCATTGCAATGATTACAATCCCTTCCATGCATCATCATTTAATAGTATTTGCTTCTATTCCCACTGGTTTTTTTGACTTTTTTTTGGTACACTAAACCACTCAGGACTATATAATAATTTAAACAACAAAAGGATACATTCTGCAAGCCTGCCCTGGCTGCCAGCACACAGTCTTTCTCTTTCCATGAGTCTGGAATACTCAGCTACTCTCTCTCTCCATGTTCTCATCTCTGCCTCCATCTCTGGTGTCGCTGCTTCTCTGGATAGGGCCCCACTTCTCTGGATAGGGTCCCACATTCCGCTCATGCTCTTCTCTCTTGATGGTCTTATTTTGGGTCCTCTGTTGCTAGAATATAAGACTAACTACTCCCCCCTTTATGTTATATAACTTCTACCTTTACAGTTGTGACAATCACAATTAGTCATGATAACAGTTACTCACTATTGAATCATAAGACTCTTAACCCTTTTCCTTTCACCAGACCCATCTACACAAGATGAAGACTATTCAGTGGGGATTTACCTTCCCCTATACACTCTTTCTGCTCCTGTAAAGATTTACAGCCTCAGACACACCCTGTACAGGGTCGCTATGAGTAGGAACCAACTACACAGCACATAACAACAACAACAACACACTCTTAAACTAAACTCCCTCTTGAAAACTTGTAAGCCAGCCACTTTGTGCCTTTGTAGCCCCCCCCCCCATATTACGTAACCATTGTCTAAATTGCCCATGCTTATCAACCCTGTGTACAGAGAGAATAGGTTTGATCCTTGATGTGAAGACTCCTTCCCTTTCAGTTGGCATTTTCAACTACTACATCCATAAGTATAGATCAAGTTCATCAAATTGTAGCAATTTCTACTTGTTTCCTTTATCAGATTTCTTTTTCTTCCTCTAGTCGAGTTCTGATCTTCAAGCTAGGTCAAATGGGTACTATCTGCAAGTTTGGGCGTTCTTGTGCATCTCCCCTCACTTTATATCAGCTGGATACTTCACTTTCAGCTCTAATGCTATTCCTTCTTGATGGTACAAGGAGCATCCTGTTTCTGAAATGACAGATTGACTATTTTCCCTTTTTAGTTACACATGTTCTACAATTACAGTTGTGTCAATCACAATTAATCCTGCTAACAATTACTCACAGCTGAGTTATATAAGCCTATTGCTATCATGTAGTATAGTGGTTACGAGTCAGGCTGTGAACCGCAAGGTCAGCAGTTGGAAACTCCATGGGAGAAAGATGAGGTTTTCTGCTCCCGAAAAGATTACAGCCTTGGAAACCCTGTACAGGGTCGCTATGAATCGGAACCAACTCCACAGCACAAAACAACAAACAACATCAACAACAACAAAGATTTACAGCCTCGGAAACCCTGTACAGGGTCACTATGAGTCTGAACCGACTCCACCACCACCATCACTATCATACCTCCATCCAGTTTCACCAGAACCATCTGGAAAAGAGGGAAACTGCTCAGTGGGGATTCTGTCTTACCCCCCTTATTCTGAAACTAAGCACACTCATGAAAGCTTGTAAGCAAGCCACTTCAATTTATATTTCTTGATCATTAAGATTTTCCCCACTGAAAGACCATTTTTGATGTCTGTTATGTTAATTAACGAAGACTAGAATGCCACCAGGGGACTGTCTTAGTCTCTCTTTTATTATGCTAGTTAACAAAATGTCTGGTCTTGATCTGAGTTAGAAGTAATTAAAGCCCTTGCAAGAAATTCCTTTAGAGTGGCTTCTGATTAAATGTTACTGGAATAGGTCTTCCTCATTAGGGTAACTTGACCACCTCGAGATTATAGTTTAAAACACCCAGGCTGTGAACTTCTTTCAAAAAGTAAATTACAGATTGCACATCAGTAGTGATTTTTCTAAAATGGCCCCCTTCCTTCTCTTTAAAACTGATAAATCTGTACTTTTAAATATCTCTAGTGGTGTGGTGACTTAAACATTGGGTTGCAAGGTCAGCTGTTGAAACCCACCAACCATGTGTTGACAGAAAGATGAGGTTTGTCTGCTCCCATCAAGATTTATAATCCCAGAAATCCTTTGGAGCAGGTCTGCTGTGTTTGTTGTTGTTAAGTGCAGTCAAGTCTGTTCCACTGTTAGCAACCTGTAGGGGGTTTCTGAGGAATGGCTGGTGGGTTTTAACCACCAGCCTGACAATTAGCAGTCCAGTGCTTTTCCTACAAGGCCACACCAGGACTCACTATAAATCAGAATGGAGTTGATGGCAGTGCGTTTGATTGGTCTTTTTTTTTTTTCCTTTTTGATTTCCTTAGCCATGCTCATGAGCTTTCCTTGAGAACTTGGACAGTCTGCACCACCGACTGGCCATATGAATTTCTGAAACTGTTTCCTGGGTATTGCGTGCTGCGGTTCCTCTTCTCCCCGTGACAGAGCACAGACCATGATCTGGTTTAGCACCTTCCCAACCCCTGCTGTGCTCTTGCTTTACAAAACTTTGCCTACAGCTCACTGTTTATAATGATTGGAAATGTTAGCTCTTCATCATAGCATGTGTTGCTTACTCTCCTGGAAGGAATCCAGGCACCAAAATTCATTCTTTCCATAACTGATTTTTTTTCAAACAATATGAAGTATCAGTGAAACACAGGGAGAGAATTACACGTGTCATCACCCAGAGAGAACCATATTTTGATGTAGGTTTTGTATTTGAACCTATTCTTTTTACTGACTTACGGGAGATCAAGGAAGTTTACTTAAGGAGGGGAGTGCTATGGCTCCAGATGGTAAGCACTGGACTGTGAACCACAAGGTTGGCAGTTTGAGCCCCCTAGTTGCTATGCAGGAGAAAGATGAAGCTTTCTGCTCCCATGAAGATTAAAAGCCTTAGAAATCCTATACAGGGTTGTTATGAGTTGGGACTGACTCCACAGCACTTAACAACAACAACATTTAAGGAAATGTAAGGAACTCAGGTAGCATGATGGTTATGAATCGGGCTGCGAGCCTCAAGGTCAGCAGTTCGAAACTACCAGCGGTTGTGCGGGAGAAAGATGAGGCTTTCTGCTCCTGTAAAGATTTACAGCCTTGGAAACCCTGTACAGAGTCACTATGAGTTGGAACCGACTCCACAGCACGTAACAACAACAACAAGGTAGGCTGCTAACACAAAGGTTTCTCCCTAGGAGAAAAATGAGACAGTCTGCTCTTGTAAAGATTTACAGCCTAGGTATCCCTCTGGGATTGTTACAAGTTGGAATTGATTTGAAGACACTGGGTTTGGCTCTTTGGTTAGCCACTAATTTGCAACCATTCCGTTTTACCTGGGCTTACATTTACATGTAGGTAGCCTTCTGCTTTTGAGCATGATGATTTCTAATGTTAAAGTAAAAATCTTATTTTTGAGCCATGTGCTGGACCACAAGGTCAGTTTAAACCACAAGGTTGGCGGTTCAAACCCATCAGCCACTCCTCAGAAATCCTATCGAGGGGTTGCTATGAGTCTGAACCTAGTTGACGGCACTTAATAACAACAGTAACAGTAATTGACGTTTAATATATATGATTTGCAGACCTTTCAGACTTAGAGAGTCAAAAGGAAAAAAATTTTTACGCATTTTTATATGCCAGTTTATCGCTAGTATAGCATTTTATAGTCATGCAGAGTTCCATTCGGCTTTATCTTGAAGAACACTAAAAGTAATTGCTGATTGATTTCTCCTAAAAGTTGGATTCTAGGTTCTGTTGTGGAAACTGCACTTCTATACTTCTATTTAAGAAAAGAGTACAGTGCAAGAGTAATGGCAAAAATATTCTTTAGTAGTCCGGACTGTTTGTTTGACTTAAGGAGCCCCGGTGGTGTCTCAGATAAGTGCTGGACTGCTATCTAAAAAGTCCCACTACGTGAGCCCTTTGGTTCTTGTGGGGCTGCAGGATAATGCACTGGACCAAAAGGTCAGTTTGAACTGTGAGGTCGGCCATTCAAGCCCACCAGCCCCTCCTTGGAAACCCTACACAGGATCTCTGAGTCAGAATCAACTCGACGGCATTTAACAACATGTGAGATATGCTCTATGAAATCATGACCTTTGAACCATGAAAATAAATCCCATGAGGAGTTTGGTTATATCTGGTAGCGTAGTGGTTATGAATTGGGCTGCGAACCTTAAGGTCAGCAGTTCGAAACTACCAGCCGCTCTGCGGGAGAAAGATGAGGCTTTCTATTCCCGTAAAGATTTACACCCTCGGAAACTCTGTACAGGGTCGCTATGGGTCGGAACCGACTCGATGGCACTTAACAACAACAAGAAGCAGCATCGGTAGCTGCTTTTCATGTGCCTCAGTAGCAGACTGCATTCTGGAAACCTCAGATTGCATGATTAATATAGGCACAGATTCTTTCTTGGGAGACTTACTAGGAAATCTAATGCTAGTCTGTTTTGTAAAGTCGTTCCTTGAGTTATGGCCTTTACAGCTTCTCTAAATATATCAATGGAAGGAAACTTCTTGTTGCAGCTGTTCTTAGGTGTCCTTGAGTTTGATCCTCACTCAGCTTTCTCAGTTCTTCCAATTGTTTTAGCTTCTTTACATTCAAGAGCAAGCTTCAGAGTTTCTTCTGATAATCATTTGGTCTTTTCTTTCCTGTCTTTTTAGTGAGTTTTCACTTTCTTCATGTATAATGCTCTTGATGTCATCCCACAACTCTTCAATTCAGTCTCTAGTCTACTGTTAAATGTATCAAATCTGTTCTTAAGATGGCCTGTAACTTCAGGTGTGATATACTCAAGGTCATATTTTGGTCAGTAAATCTTGGTTGCATATTTCAGACTGAAGAAATTGGTAGAATTCTTGTTTTATCATTATTTACTTTAGTGGTTGGTGAGTAAATTTGAATAGTAATGATATTAACTGTTTTTCCTTGTATGTCGATGAATACTATCCTATCGCAGGCAGCATTGCACTTCCAAGAAAAATCTTGAAATGCTCTTTTTGATGATCAGTGCAGTGCCATCATTACACTGTAAACCATATGATTGTCTGTTTCTCAATGGCCATTCCCAGTTCATTTCAGCGATGAATGCGTAGAACACTGATCTTAATAATAATTGTTCCATTTAGTTTTTGACCGTTTCCAATTTTCCTAGATTTATACTTTAGACATTCCTGGTCTTGATGATTAATGGATCTTTGCAGTTATTTCTTGACATTTTGAGCTGTCCCTATCAGTATATGAACATCTTGAAAGCTTTACTTCATCCTCATCATTAACGTTAACTCTACTTTAAGGAGGCAACTCTTCCCCAGTCATTCTGAGTACCTTCTAACCTGAGGGACTCGTCTTCTGGAACTATATTTAACAATGTTTCACTGCTATTCATAAAGTTGTCAGTGGCTAACAAGGAGCTCTGGTAGCGTAGTGGTTACGAATCGGGCTGCGGACCTTAAGGTCAGCGGTTCGAAACTACCAGCCGTTCCGCGGGAGAAAGATGAGGCTTTCTACTCCCGTAAGGATTTACACCCTCGGAAACCCTGTACAGGGTCGCTATGGGTCGGAACCGACTCGACGGCACTTAACAACAACAACAACAACAATTCAGAAGTGGTGTATCTTTTCTTCCTAGTCTGCCTTAATTTGGAAGCTCATTTGAAACCTATCTACCCTGGGTGACCCTGCTGGTATTTAAGATACTGATGATGTAGCTTTCAGCATCACAGTAACATCACAGCTGTAGCAAGACACAAGCCACCACAATACAACAAACTGAGAGACAAGTGGTAGAAACTTCTAATTGAAGGCTTATTATTTCCTTTTAATGCAGGATCTGTTATTTCAGTAACTTATTAATATTAACGGACTCCTGGTGTGGCACTGTAGGATCAGCACTGGACTGTGAACCACAAGGTTGGCAATTCAACCCCACCAGCTGCTCCTCGGAAACCCTATACAGAGTCACTATGAGTCCAAACTGGCTCGACAATACTTAACAACAACAACAACAATATTAACACTGAGACAGTATCTCATGGTAAGGGTTTTTCTTATGTCCTAATTCCTCTTTTAGGACTCCTGGTACGAATCGGGCTGCTAACCGCAAGGTCAGCAGTTCTAAACTATCAGCTGTTCCGCTGGGGAAAGATTAGGCTTTCTGCTCCCGTAAAGATTTATAGCCTCGGAAACCCTGTATAGGGTCGCTATGAGTGGGAACCGACTCCACAGCTCATAAAAACAACAAAGTCCTCTTAAGGAGCTCTGGTAGTGTAGTGGTTACAAATTGGGCTGCGGACCTTAAGGTCAACAGTTCAAAATTGCCAGCTGCTCCATGGGAGAAAGATGAGGCTTTCTGCTCCCATAAAGATTTATAGCCTTGGAAACCCTGTACAGGGTCGCTATGGGTCAGAACCGACTCGACGACACTTAACAACAACAAGTCCTCTTTTAATCCCATTAAAGTTTTTGTTCTAGTTTTTATATTAAAAAAATATATATATCCAGGAGCGTGCAGGAGGCCTGATTTGGAGATGTCTCTGAGTAGTGTAGTCTAGTTCAACTTGGAAAGATAGAGTCTCTGTCATTCCCTTCAAAGTAGCGAGAGTGAAGTGAAGGTTGTGGTGTTTATTGGAGAGTTAGCGTGAAGAAATGTCTCATTCACATTTGATTTCTGGGTCTGCCGGCCTAAAAGAGGCAGTGTGTAGAGAATGGAAGGCCTTTGTTTTCTGTATAAATATCATCTGTAGATTTCCCACAGATACTGAATGTCTGTGAGACTATGGTGCTTAAGGGTAACTATCAGTTTTCCTCGCATTTTAATGCAAATCACCTTTTAGAAGCCCAGAGATAGGAGATTAGTAATAATGGCTTGTTGTTAGGCACCATCCCGTTGGTGCTGACTCATAGTGACCCTGTCTAGGGTTTTCCAGGAGCAGGTGAGTTTGAAACACCAACCTTGCTGTTAGCAGCCTAGTGCTTATCCTACAGTGCCACAGCAGGATTCTAATTATTTGTATTTCAACCATAGAGACCCTAAGATAGACTAGAAGGAGAGGCCTGGTTATCTACTTCCGAACATGAGCCAGTGAAAACCTATGGATCACGGTGGACTGCTCTGTCCTCAGCCATGGGGATGACCCAGGATTGGGTAGCAGTTCTCCATCTTGCTCGGAGTTAAGACTTGGGGGCTGAGTCTGCACAGCAGCTGACAGCTTCCTTGTATTTCAGGGCAGCAGTACAGAGCCAGTTCATTGATGACATTTGATGCTAATTAATAGTTGTGGTGATGTGCCCTGGAGTCGGTTCTGACCCATAGTGACCCTGTACAGGGTTTCCAAGGCTGTAAATCTTTACAGGAGCAGAAAGTCTCATCTTTCTCTTGTGGAACAGCTGGTAGTTTCAAACTGCTAACCCTGAGGTTTGCAGCCCGATTTGTTACCACTACACTACTAGAGATCCTTTGATTAAGAATAGAAGTCTTCATAAGCTGGTATGTTCTCAGAACTAACCTGGGAACAGCCAATTCCTTTTTACTGCTTAACTGAATTATTTCAATATTTTTAAATGGTGATAATGCTTGTCTAGGTTGTCATGGCAACTGAGAGGCTAGTAGTTCCCATTCGCCCAGGAGCCTTAGGAGTAAGTCCTGGCAATCTGCTTCCAAAGGCCATGGCTTTGAAACCCCTTTGGAGCAGTTTTACTCTGCACACATAGGGTTGCCGCTGGTCGAAATGGACTCGAAGACAACTCACTACAACAAATACTTGCCTAATTATGAAAGGTAGGAAAACCTTCCTCATTGTGGGTTAATGCGTTGGATTGCAAAAGTCATGTGAACAACAAGGTTGGCAGTTCAAGCTCACCAGCTTCTCCTTAGAAACCCTATGCAGAGCCACGCTGGGTTGGAACCGACTCAAGGGCACTTACAACAGCAACAACAATTATGTTGTTGTTGTTAGGTGCCATCGAGTCGGTACCTACCTATAGCGACCCTATGCACAGCAGAACGAAACACTGCCCGATCCTGGGCCAACCTCACTACTGTTGCCACGCTTGAGTCCATTGATGCTGCCACTTGGCCAATCCATATCTTTAGGGGTCTTCCTCTTTTTCTCCGACCCTCCACCTTACCACATGCTATCCTTCTCTAGTGACTGGTTCCTCCTGACAGTACACCAATTATAGATAAAAGGAATCCAAAACCAGAACCCAAACTCATTGCTCATGAATTGATTTTAACTCTTGGCAATCCTATGGTCCTAGTAGAACTGCTCCTTGGGATTTCCTAGACGGTAAATCTGTACGGGACCAGACAGCATCAACCTTCTCCCATGTAGCTGCAGCGTAATCCATTATGCCACCAGGGCTCCTTAAATGGTTAAGCACTGGGCTACTAAGGTTCAGACCCACCCAGAAATGCCTCAGAAATAAGCATTCATGATTTGTTTCCAAAAGGTCACAACCTTGGACATTTCTATTCTGCACACTCTTGAGGTTGTTACGAATCAGAACCAACTTGATGAGAACTACCAACAGTTATAAAGATATCCTGCATTCTCATAGTGTCTTGCATTTGAACAGCGTTGTTCATGGATTTTCGTACATAACTTTTGTTGCCAGTTGAATTTAAGGTTCCTTTGGATGTGGAGAGCAATATCTATTTAAAAGGAGCCTTGGTGGTATAGCGGTTAAATGCTTGGCTGCTAACCAAAAGGTTGGTCATTAGAATCAATGATCCCATTGATCTCTCCATGGAAGAAAGACGTGGCAATTTTCCTTCTGTAAAAATTTATAGTTTTAGAAGTTCTACTGTGTCCTGCCAGGTCACTATGAGTTGATTCTACAAGTTGGAATTGACTCGATGGGAGTGGGTTTTTTTTTGTTGTTGGGGGTCCACTATCTACAAATCTCTGGTTTCCCAAGCAGATTAATGATGCATTTTATTAGGCAAATCTGTTGCAAAATAACTCTTTAAAGTGTCTCAGAGCAAAGATGTCAGTTTAAGGACTAAGGCACATCTGACCCCAAGCTGTATTTTCAGTCACATCATATGCATTCAAGGTCGGTGGTTCAAGCTCACCAGCTGCTCCTTGGAAACCCTATACAGGTTCGCTATGGGTCAGAATCGACTCTACAGCACTTGTCCAACTTGGACAACGAATAAGAATAAGGGGGGCCATAGAAGAATTGATGCATTTGAATTATGATGTTGGTGGAGAATATTGAAAATAATATGAACTGTCAGAAGAACAAACAAATCTGTCATGGAAGAAGTACAGCCAGATATTCCTTTGAAGCAAGTATGGTGAGATTTCACCTTTCTTGTACTTTGGACATTATTAAGAGGGGTCAGTCCCTGGAGAAGTACATCATGCCTGGAAAAGTGGAGGGTCAGCGAAAAAGAGGAAGACCCCCAGTAAGATGGATTGATACAGTATAGCAGCAGTAATGGCCTCAAATAACAATGATTGTGAGGATGTTACGTTCTGTGGTGCATAGGATCACTATTTGTGCATAGGGTCGTCATGGGTCTAAAGGACCTTTAGACTGATTTCCAGTGGGTATATCCAATATGAGGATTCTAGCTTTTGTATACTAATGATATTTTGAACAATTTTAGACCATTCGTTGTTCTAAAGTGTGGTGTATATATAAGAAAATCAAATCATGAATTGGCTTAGTTACATAAAACATCTGTTTGAATTTTAAAGGAAACAGGATTTTACTTTTGGCATTTCTTCTGTAGTTTGCCTTTTGAGGTTAAATTGAGCTCATGTTTAAGGAAAGCAGCTGTTGTGGAGAGATTTAGAGAGGATTTTTATCATAGAATAAATTTTGAAACAATTTGTGGGCTTAGTAAAGTAAAGTTACAGTAGCTCCTGTTGTGTAGTGTAGTGATTAGACAGCAGTTTTCCCCTCATGAGAACTGTCTAGTCTAAACAAAAACAGGAAAAAGCATATGTGCCCAACCCCTTAAATCTCAATTTTTTATTCAAACATAACTAAGGAAGATGGAAAATTAGACTCAATTTGTTTAAGACTCTTCTTTATAAACTGGCCAAGTACATTTTGAAACAAAGCCCATGATGTCTTACTTATTTTCTTGTTTTTTTATTCTTGCATTATATATTATACTCCGTAATTGAATGGAAGGCTGAGTCTCTTAATTCTCTAATCCATGGTGTGTGTGATTCACCAAAACTGGGGAGGGAGTCATTGTCTTTTGTTGTCTTGTTGCGGATTGATTTTCTCCAGTGGCCTTCTTAGAAACAAACAGAGGCAGTATTTTGTAGCTGTAGTGATGAGATTGAAAAAAGGAATTTTCTTAGTTCTTGATAGCATTATCCCTAAGGTCTTTAAGACATTGCTGACTTATAGCCTTTGTTGGAAAAAAAGAAACAACAACAACAAAAACCTAACCAAACCTTTAATAAAATTCCCTGAAGCAATATGCCAGTTGATGAATAGTCATTGGATACGTAGAATAATAAAATTTAAAGGCTGTAATGAGGCCACTTTCTTAGGAGCAACTTGTGAGCAGTATTAAGTAAGATTTCTCCTGGGGCAGAACTTCTTTACAGGCTGGATTAATGGTTTGTGCTTTTTCTCCCTGGAACAAGGAGGTAGCTGGTGGTCCTCTAGAGGAAACACTGCTCTTGCAAGTATAGTTGTTGTTGCTAAGTGCCTCTGAGTGAGTTCCAACTCATATAGGGTTTCCAAAGAGCGGCTAGTGAATTTGAATCGCTAACCTTTCATTTTAAACCAACCTTATGGTCAAGTGTTTATCCTACAGTGCCACACCAGGACTCCTGCAAGCATATGAGTCTCAAAAAAGGGCTCATGTGGGAAGCAGGGTCCCTTTGAATGGACCAATGGGGGCCATGAATGAACTTTTTGTAGCCCTTGTTAGTTACACTGTCATCGCTACAGTATGAGCATTTTCCTAAGAAAAGGGTTCATACCATTTTTCAGCTTCTTAAGGGAATCTTATGACTTTCCAAAACAGATACAGACTGAGAAGGTAAGACCAACAATGGAACCCTGAGAGACATCTCAATTTAAATGGCAGGTAGTCCCTGTAGCAAAAGGGGGAAGAAAGAAAATCCAGGTTAGTTCTCTGCGTGTTACAGATGGCCTGGTGTGGTGCTGTAGGATAATCACTAGACTGCTAACCTAGAACTCAACGATTCAAACCCACCAACTGCTCCTTGGAAATCCTTTTACTCATAGGGTAGCTGTGATTTGGAACTTAACAACACAAACATGAACCTAAAGTTAACAATTCCAAATCACTGTGGTGCTGTGGAAGAAAAGCCTGGCAATCTGTTTCCTTAAGCCCTGTGGAGTAGTTCTACTTTGTAACACATTTAAGAAATCCCTGAGGATCTGCTTCCTTAAAACTTGTCGAGTAGTTCTACTTTGTAACACAGGGGGCCAGAAAGGACTCAGAAATGGGTTTGGGCTTTGTTTTTTTCATTTTTTTTTTTTAGTGTTTTCTGGGACAGGAAAGAGTCTGGGGGTGGGCCAGGACAATGGTGGGGTTGCTAATCCAGTGAAGTCATTTAAGAGGAAGACCACCAAGTTGTTGTTAGGTGCCATCGAGTCTGTACCTACTCATAGCGACCTTATATGCACAGCAGAACAAAACACTAACTGATCCTGGGCCAACCTCACAATTGTTGCCATGCTTGAGCCCATTGATGCTGCCACTTGGCCAATCCATCTTGCCTGGGGGTCTTCCTCTTTTTCTCTGACCCTCTACCTTGTTGTTGTTAGGTGCTGTCGAGTCAGTTCCAACCAGTAGCGACTCTGTACACGGTTTCCGAGGCTGTAAATCTTTACGGGAGCAGAAAGCCTCATCTTTCTCCTACAGAGCATCTGGTAGTTTTGAACTGCTGACCTTGAGGTTTACAGCCCGATTCGTAACCACTATGCTACCAGAGCTCCTTTGTAGAGACCCTCTACCTTACCAAACATGATATCCTTCTCCAGCGACTGGTCCTTATGTACTAAGTATGACAATATGACAATTATGACAATATGTACCAAGTATGAAAGACAAGTTTGGCCGTCCTGGCCTCCAAGGAGCACTGTGGCTCCACTGCTTCCAAAACAAATCTGTTGGTTCTTTTGGCAGCCCATGGCACTTTAAATATTCTCCTCCAATACCATAACTCAAAAGCATCAGTTCTTCTAAGGTCTTCCTTACTCACTGTCCAGCAAGTGCAGGGGATTAAAAGTCCCAGTTTCCAGAGGGTAGAAGCTAGAGTGGCAGAATCTGGAGTGAGTAGAGTTTCTAGGTAGTGGTGGAATCTAGAGTGAGTAGAGAGCTTTTAGAGCTTCTCAGGAGCTGAAGAACAGAAGCTGGGGAGGGTAGATAATTATCTTTTAAGAGCCCATGCTGGGAGAGCTTAGTAGCTAGAGGGAGAAGTAGCGTCTGAGTGTTGTTTGTTGTTAAGTGATTCTGTAGTTATTGAAGGGATCAAAATCAGGTGACGTGTGTAAGGCTTTTGGTTATCTGATAATGTTATCAGCACCTGTTTATTATGTTGTTGTTAAGTGTCTGCAGTAGGTTACAACTCACAGCAATACTGGATACTGTTTTTGAGGCTGTCTGGGTTTAAGGCAGGAAACAGATACGGCTCTAGGTATTTTCAGCAGGAGGGGATTTACTGTAGGGAATTAAATGTTTAGTAAACAGAGGAGCAAGAATCAGGGGCCTGCCTGGTAATGTCCTCCTTGAACCCTGTGTGCACTTTTAAGAACTAGCTATATGAGATTAAATGGACAACAGCAATCAAAGATTAGATAAAAATTTAGTAGGGGTGAGGGTATGTTTGGGAACAATTTGGGAAAGAAAGGTGAGACTGATTACACAACTTGAAGCATGTAATCCATCTCACTGAATGGTACATATAGAAATGATTGAATTGGTGTATCTTTTGCTGTGTATATTCTCAACAACAGTAAAAAAAAAATCAAACGCCTTATAAAAAAAAGTAGGCTCAAGACTCCCCCTTGGAACTCTTGAACTTCAAAACACACCACCACAGCTGTGAGCCAAAGCTCAGGAAATTGTCTGCTATCCCACTGCCACTCTGTTGCCCATGCAGCTGGTGGCCTGATGTGGCTACTGCAACTGCTGGTCCTGGCTCAGGACCTTGCCTGCTGTAAAGTGCCCTCCACTTACTCACCTTCCAAATGTCAGGAGTGCTGCTAATTGCTAACATTCCAACTGCAAGGGAGTTTGGGGAATGTGTCTTAGCTTACCAGATTTCCTCATTCCTTGAAGACACAGCAGGGGAGAAGGGAATGGAGGTTGAGCCAGACTATTAACCCTGGGCTGCAGCTCCAAGCTAGGAGGAATTGTTATGTTAAATGCTTCCACTTCCTGCTCTTCAGGGCTTGACCAAAAAGGAAATGGCTGCAGTATTGAAGGGGGTTGATCCTAGAGGTAGGAAGATAGATTGTGGATGGTGTAAACAGATTTCACTTGTCACCTGGATTTAAGGAGTGGCTCCTTACTGGGTTTGGCTGGTCCTCTCACTGCAGGATTCATAGCTTTCTCTTTCTGTCAGCTGATTCATCCTCTTACTTAAAGTGTGTTTCCAGTCAGTGTCCAGAGAGATCAAACTGTTAGCATTTTATGTTTTTTTGGTATCTCTTTCTAGTATCAAAATAAATCGGACCATACAATGTCCAATTATTTCTACCTAATATTGTGAACATTTTCACATATTGTGAAAAGTTTGAAATGACTGGACCACATTAACTAACCACATCAATACCATGTCACTATTTTCCTTTTATTATTAGACATTTGTTGTTTAGTGCTGTTAAGCTGGCTCTGATTCATAGGGACCCTGTGTAGGGTTTCCTAGGAGTTGCTGGTGCACTTGAACACTGGACCTTGCACTCTAGTGCTAACCGGACAGCGTCACCCCAGGATTCCCTTTCTTCCTTTAACTACTATAAATAATGTCTGGTCTTCCTCTATGGCTGTGCCGTTTCTTTTAGGTTAGATCTCAGGTAGAAGTCCTGGTACGGCGCTGTGTAGGATAAATACTGGATCCCAAGGTCACTTTGAACTGCAGACTCACCAGCTGTTCCCCGGAAACCCTATACTGGGTCACTATGAGTCAGGATGGACTTGATGGCACTTAACAACAACAGATATCTGGTAGTAACAGTTCTACCTTAACACAACACGACATGTGCATTCCTAAAAATTGTCACGCTATGCAAAATCATCTAATAAAGCCACAGACCTTATGTGGAAAATGGAATCAGAAGACAGCACTAATTTCCACCAGTGACAACATTTAAAGAAAGGACCGTAGTAAAATGGTGTTAAGAGTTTTACAAATGACAAAGAGATGCATAAATACTACAATAATTATGGGAGCCACGTGGCCCTGTAGGATAAGCACCGGACTGAGAACTGAGAGCCACAAGATTGGTGGTCTGAGTCCACCAGCTGCTCTGTGGGAGAAAGATTGGGCTTTCTGCTACCGGCAAGATTTACGGCTTCAGAATCAGTACCCAGTATTG
Source organism: Chrysochloris asiatica (assembly GCF_000296735.1). NCBI lineage: Eukaryota > Metazoa > Chordata > Mammalia > Afrosoricida > Chrysochloridae > Chrysochloris > Chrysochloris asiatica. Next base: position 308,355 of record NW_006408831.1, read on the forward strand.
CTTGAGTTGTAACCTACCGACCGCACATAACATAATATTTACCCTCAAAAAAAAAAAAACCACCAAAAACACCCTGAATTTTTTGTTGGAAGGGGGCTACATCTTGTGTTATGTGAAACTGACTGGAAAGTTGTACCACCAGGTGTGGGACCACCAATCTCGTAACACATGGCTGACTGAAGGGTGGGCATTCCTGTGTTCCTAAGCAGCTGGGTTCAGCTGGGAGCAGTTTTCTGCCTTTACTTACAGATAAAAATCCACAAGCACATGGAAGTTCTCCTTAGGCTCAAATTGTTCCCTGACATATCAGTCCTGTTGAGACCAATTTGCATTTCTTTCAAAGCAAGTACTGCAGTAGAGCTGGCAATAGAGGAATAACTCTGAAGTCTTTTTCCAGGAGAGTTGACCAGTTTACACCCTCACACCTACATGTGAGAGAGGGAGCACGTGAGGAAGGGAGCATGTGAGGGAGGGAACGGGCAAGGGAAGGAGCGGGCTTTCTTCTGCACAAACAGAAAGTTGATGCTGGAAGGGGCTGGAAGAATCATCCACTCTTCTGACCCACTTGAGCTCAGATTTCTTGTTCTGTAGTAAGTGAACTACAACAGAGACAGGCAGGAACTTGCTAGCTTCAGAGCCAGCTATCCTGAGTTCTGACTATGCTATGCTAACCTAAAAGAATCAATTTCTCAAGGCTGAAATGACTTGTTCCAGTAGTTTTTAGATATTAAAATAAGAAGAGGTAGCATTGGAGGTGGTAGCAAAGGCTTTGGCTCAAAGATCACAGAAGACCATGACTGAGTTGATGTTCTTGCTCCTGGATATGAGAACCCCCAGTATCCAGAAGGGGACATGCTGACAAGGGCACTTGTGCCTCTGGATCTGAGAAACTGTACTAGGAAGCCAACAGACAACAGCTTTTTAAGGCTGATGGTCAGACCATTTGGGTTTGTCCATGGTTGATAGGAAGCCAGAAAGACTCACTGTTGATAATGAGGTTTGTGATGGGAACCACGCCTACTGCTGCAGGTCAGGGATACCAGTCTCAGATGGCTATGGACTGACCATGCAGGGTGACAGAACTGGAAACAGAATCCACACAGTGGTTGTTGTTGTGTAATGTTGACTTGGTTCCGACTCATAGTGATCTTGTATAGTGTTTCCAAGGCTATAAAGCTCTATGGACTTCAGCACTAGACTGTGAACCACCAGCTGCTCCTTGTAAACTCTATACAGGGTAGCTATGAGTCAGAACCTGCTGGAAGACACTTAACAACAACAACTCTCTATGGGAGCCGACCAGGCAGTTAACTGCTCAATATGCCTCCCACAAGACCACCTGGGCATATTGAAAATCAAGCCTGAGAAACCCAACTGAGTCCTGTTCCTGACCTACTTTTAGGAGAGAGCTAATATTCACCTGTTTCCGCTTCTGTAACTGCTCGTTTGTATGCTCATACATTCTTTCCCGCTGTAAATGTTTGAACCAGCCAATCTCAGGTAGCCTCGTGAAGCTCTTGGCCCCTGCTAACCAATCCCAAATGAACTCGTATTCCCTATAAAATATCCTCACATAGGGAAGATGGGGCTCAACCTCTGGAAATGAATCTGCTGAGCCACAGGCTAGCACAATAAAGCCCTTCCTTTGTTACAACCCATGTGGCATTGGCAACTCCTTCCGAGTGATTCCAGTAATGCAGCAATCTGTAACTTCTGGACCTAGATGGATCCTTAAGGGACTGGTCTGTCCATCCTCTCATTGTTGAGGAAGAGCCAGCTCCCAGAATGCAGTGCCTCTCCAAAGGCTAACGTAGTTGGTTAGCTCACAACAGGAATGGCCACCCAGCTCTCTGGCCTTGTCCATTTGCCTAGTTATAGGTGACCTTGGTAAATATTGAGAGAATGGGGTCCTGGTGGCACTGTGGTTAAGCTCTTGGCTACTGCTAACAGAAAGACTAGAGGTTTGAAATTACCAGTCCAGTCCATGGGAGAAAAATGTGTGTTTCTGTAAAGATTGCAAATTCATTGCAATATAGTCAATTCTGAATAATGCAAGCAAGGTATTTCTGATTCATAGTGACCCTGTATAGAGTTTCCGAGGATTGGCTGGTGAGTTTGAACTGCCGACCTTTTGCAGTGCAGTACTTATAACTTAGTAGTTAACCTATGGAGGTCACATTCATAGCGACCCTATATAGAGTTTCCTAGATTTCAATATTTATGAGAGCAGACAGCTTCATCTTTCTCCAACAGAGGAGCTGGTGGGTTTGAGCCATAAACCTTGTGGTTAGCAGTCCAATACAACCCTCAGTGCTACAAAGGGCCCTTGGAAGTACAGATTTGGGCTTTTTCTAGATGGGAGGGCATTTCAGGGGGATCATTGCTATCATTTATTTTTGGTCTATAATATATTTTTTTGAAAGTGGTCCATGGTGGAGTGTCTGGGTACTTTAAACTACAATCTAGAAGTGGTCAAGTTCAAGTTACTCCAATGAGGAAGACCTATTCCAGCCACATTTGATCAGAGGCAATACTCTTAATGGATTTCTGCTCTCAAAAAGATTTTGTTGTTGTTTGTTGTTAAGTACCACCGAGTTGGCTCTGACTCACAGTGAACTTGTATAGGATTTCTGAGGAGTGGCTGGTAGGTCTGAACTGCTGACCTTGTGGTTCACAGTCCAGTGTTGATCCTACAGTACCACATCAAGAGCCCCCCACCAAGAACTCAAAAGCACTTAACAATACTCTAAAGGAGTTTCTTGCATGGCCTTTTATTACCTCTGGCCTCTGATTCCCAAAGGGTTACTATCAGTCAGGAGTCCTGGTGTGGCACTGTGTGCTAATATGCTGGACTGCAAGGTTGGTTTGAAATGCAAGGTTGGTGGTTCAAGATCACCAGCCCCTCCTAGGAAACCCTATGCAGGGTCACTAACAATAACATCAGTCAGGAATAACTCATTAACACAAACAACCACCACCATCATATCATATCAAGACCAGCGTTTTTGTAAACTAGCTTAATAAAAGTGAGAGTAGATAGTCCCTGGTGGCACTGTTGTCTTTCTTAGTTAACATACCACAAAGATTATTGTCGGTAAGTGCCCTCCAGTCTGTCCAACTTTTAGCAACCCTTTACAGGGTTTCCAAGGAGACTTGGTGTGGTACTGTAGGATAAGCACTGGATTGGTAACTACAAGGTTGACCATTCAAACCACTCCTTGGAAACCCTATATAAATTGATCAAACATGCAATCAAGATGTATTGA
>NW_006408831.1:312122-312737 GCF_000296735.1 Chrysochloris asiatica
AAGACAAGAAAGAAGGAAAAGATCAAAATGGATGTCAGAAGAGACTCAGAAACTTGCTCTCTAGTATAGAGATGCTAACGCAAATGGAAGAAATGAGGAAGTACAAGAACTGAACAGAAAATTTCAATGATCACCTTGAGAAGATAAAGCCAGATATTACAACAAAATGTGCAAAGATCTGGAATGAGAAAACCAAAAAGGAAGAACATGCTCAGCATTTTCAAACTGGGGGAACTGAAGAAAAAATTCAAGCCTTGACTTTAGTTATTGAAGGATTGTCTAGGCAAATTATTGAACGATGCAGAATGCATCAAGAGAAGATGGAAGGAATATACAGAGTCACTGTACCAAAGTATATGGGTTGATGTTCAATCGTTTCAAGAGGTAGCATATGATCAAGAGCCAGTGATACCGAAGCAAGAAGTCCAAGGTACATTGAAGGAATTGACAAAGAACAAGGCACCAGGAATTGTTGGAATAAAAATTGAAATCTTTTAAGAAAGTGATGCAGCACAGGAGGCACTCACTCATCTTTGCCAAGAAATTTGGCAAACAACTATCTGGCTGACTGATTGGAAGAGATTCGTATTTGTGCCCATTCCAAAGAGAGGTGAC
>NW_006408831.1:314332-320368 GCF_000296735.1 Chrysochloris asiatica
TGAGTCGGTACTGACTCAATGCACCTAACAACAACAACAAATGGGTCAGAAATTACTTGATGGCATTTAACAACAACAACATTGGGTTTCCAAGGAGCTGCTAGTCTAGTGGGTTTGAACCACTGACTTCTCTGTTAGCAGTCCAGTTGTTTGCCTACAATGCTACATGAAGACTCTCAACTTTAAGGTTGTTGGGTTCCTTGCTTACTCTGTTAAAATATCATCAAGTTGGTTCCAACTCATAGTGATCCTGTATAGGGTTTGTGAGGAGCAGCTGGTGGGTTTGAACCACCGACCTTGTAGTTTGCTATCCTGTGCTTATCCTACAGTGCCATACCAGGACTCCACATAACGATTTGCTGTTGTTGAGTATAGTGTAGTTGGCTCCTGTATACTGCCTTTGACATGCTATGGGACAGTTCTACTCTTTCTATAGGGTTGCTGTGAGCAGAAATCAGTTTGCAGGCAAGGGTTTTCTTAGAAATCATGAGAGTGATTGGGTGGATATTAGATTTTCTCGTACCACATCTGCTGCCTTTTTGCAGAGCAATCCAACAAAGAGCTGGTGGATGTAAATTGTGAAAATAACCTTAAGGGGTTTTAAATCTCATTTTTATAAAATCCTGTATTTTGCTGTAATAAATAAAGTCAGTTTAATCCATTTTTTCCTCTCCCCTCTCTTACAATCCCAAACAATGTTTACATTTTTTTCCCCTGAAAGATCTGCTGTGTGTTTGTGTGTGAGAGGATTTAACAGGAAGCAAGCAGTTTTTATGAACAGTGTTTTTTTGTGAACATTGCAGATTGCTGAGTAAGTGATATTAGGCCATTTGGAAAGAACTGTTTAACCAATGAGACACTTTATGCAAATTGTTATGCCCAAGGGTGGCTTCTGGCTAGAGGCTTTGGAAAGCTTGCAGCAGTAAATGATTTCCCTAGGATGTGGGGAGAGGGGATGAGGTTAGTCATGGATTTGCATTTTCTTATAAACAACAGCAGTGGGGCTGATTCTCTGACTTTTTATTTCTTGCTGTGATGTGGCAGCAGGAGCCCTGGTCGTGCTGTAGAGTAAGCACCTGACTGCTAACCACAAGGCCAGCAGTTCAAATCCACTAGTCCCTCCAAGAGACAAAGAGGAGGCTGTCTGCTTCCGGAAAGATTTGCAGCCTGGGAAACCCTAGGTAGGTTTGATGGCAGTGGGGTGTGGTGTGGCAGAAGGAAAGTAGGCTTTGGAGTTCTTGAGAAAGAAGGCTGATGCATTCATTCAGTGGCTCCAGGGTATTGTAGCTATTAGATGCCCATCTCTCTTCCACTTAGCTTCTCCTTCCACTTCTCTTTCTTAATGTTTGTAAGACTTGGAAAGTAATGAGAATAGTAATATAAGCAAAGTTGGGAGCTTCTGATCTGAAAAAGAGTATTAGGGAGCACTAGTGGTGGCACAGTGGTTAAGTGCTCAGCTGCTAGCCTGCTAGCACTTGGGGAAGAGAGATGTGGCAGCCCTCATCCATAAAAGATTCACAACCTAGGCTGCTGTCACTGTGGGGCAGTTCTACTGTCCTGTAGGGTGGGCTGTGAGCAGAAAGCCCTTTGCAATCAAGAGCAACAACAGTAAGATTATGAGAAGAGAGTAAAGAAACAGTTGTTCATTGCTTCTGACTAGTAGTGAGCAATGTGGTTTTGGGGAGGAATGGTATAGTGTTTTCCAGCAGGGATGCTATTGGTAATTTGAGGCAGTTCCTCCTTATGAGGGAATCCTGAATTTAACAGATTATTTAGTGCCCTTGATGCATTCACACGTATTTGTGAAAACACTGCCCCCACCTTTATGAGCCGGTACCTACAAGACCCTATGGGGAAAGGCCCTATGGGAATGATAATACGCCAGGTAAGAACCACTGTCTGGTGTGGTAATTAGAAAAATACAACTTAGAGCTATGGGAAACCAGATTGAACCCTACCGTACAGATAAAGAGATGAAAAACACAAAAATGAAATATATTGTACCACAGCATGATCACTTTTGATCTTAGTAACAAAGATGGCACGCTTAAACATTTCCCCAGAATTATCATTTTAAGATTTAGTACTGAAGCTAAGTTAGTTAATGATAGAAAAATGTTTGATAGAAAAATGAGAAGCATGCTTCATTGCAAGAATTCATTTGAACACACTTCTGTGTGCATTTTTAGGCTTTTTATCTGTCAGGTAGTCTGAGGATGGTATAGCCAAGTGCTTAAGAGCCCATTCTTAAGAACCCAAGTACTTAAGGACCCATTCATGTGACAGGGAGCTCAAATTCAGAACCAGACTCTGCCACTTATTGATCACTTATTTCTCTGTCTCTTCCTTTCCTCATCATTAAAATAAGGTGATTACTAGTTCCTCCTTCATAGGATTTTGTTTAAATGAAACAGGTAAAGCATTTGGGACAGTAGCTGTGTGTATTGTGTAAGATGAGTAAATATCAATTGTTATCGGGAGGATTAACAGTTTGATTTCAGATGTCTGCTCCTGTTCTGGTTACTATTGAGTTGGTTTCTACACATAGTAACCCTGTATACAAAAGGATGAAATACAAAAGGATGCAAAAGCATTGTCCTCCGGTCCTGGTCATCCTCACGCATGTTGTTTTTGAGCTACTGTGCCTTTTTTTTTTTTTTTCCTAGTTGACCCTCGTCTTTAACAAGCATGATGTCCTCCTTCTGACAACATTGTCCTTCATGACAACATGTCTGAAATACGAGAATTGAAGAGTTGCCATTCTCACTTTTAAGGAGCAATCTGTCTGTACTTCTTCCAAACAGATTTGTCCATTCTTCTGCCAGTTTGTGGTATATTCCTTTCTTTGCCAACCATAATTCAAGTACATAGATTCTTCTTTGGTCTTTCTTATTCACCATCCCGCTTTCATCTACATATGAGGCTGTTGAAAATACCATGGCGTATGTCAGGCACACCTTACTCCTCAAAGTGACATCTTTGCTCTTTAACTCTTTGAAAGAGATCTTTTGCAGCAGATTTGTCTAATGCTAAAGGTGTGGCAACAGTAGTGAGGTTGGCCCAGGATCGGGCAGTGTTTCGTTCTGCTGTGTATAAGGTTGCTATGAGTTGGTACCGACTCAATGGCACCTAACAACAACAACAAATGTCTTTGATTTCCTGACTGCTGCTTCCATGTGTGTTCATTGTGAATCCCAGCAAAATGAAGTCTTTGACAACTTTATTGTTTTCTCTACTTACCATGATGTATATAATCTTTGATCTTCATCAGATAAGTACTTCAAGTTCTTAAACAGATGACACAACCAGCAAGCAAGGGTAAGAGAAAAATGGACTGTGATAGATGGTTTGGGGGGGGAAATGCAAATAGTCTTATAAACATATGAGAAGATGTTCAGTTTTATTCTAAAAGAAATAAAGTCCAAAAGAAGATAATTTTCCCTAATTGAATTGGCAAAATTAAACTTAATACCTAGTTTTGGCAAGGTAATGGTAAAATGTCTATGCTCATTGACTTCACTGATGAATTTCTAAGTGAGCGTTGTTGTTATGAGCTGTCGAGTTGGTTCCCACTCACAGCAACCCTATGTAGCATTTCTGTGGAGCGGCTGCTGAGTTTGAATGGCTGACCTTGTGGTTCAAACCAACCTTGTGGTTTAGTGCTTATCCTACAGCACCACATCAGGACTTCAAAGTTGGTGTAATATCTTTCTTTGAATTATAATAAAACATGATGCCCATGTTCTTGAAGCTAACAATGCTTGTATTAGAAGTAAACTTGGGAATATCTTCACTGTTCACGGATAATGGAAACGAAAATAAAAAGTTAATAACCTCCAGATAGTAGAATAACCTCTGGTGGCTCTGTGAACTAAGCAGTGGGCTGCTAACTGCAAGGTGAGTGATTCAAACCCACCAGCCTCTGGGAGAAAGATGAGGCTGTGTGCTCCTATAAATATTTACAAGATCTTAGCAACCCGAAGGAGCAGTTCTGATGTCTACAGGGATGCTGTGAGTAGGAATGGTAGTGGGTTTGAGCTGGGTATATATATATATAGTGGTATACTATGTTGCCATCAAAAGGAATAAAAATTTCTATGAGCAGAGAGACAGATGTGCTGGATAGAGTGTTGAGTATGGATTAATAAAAGGAAGTTTAAGGAAAGTATGTATGTGTATGATAAACCACTTGTATGCTTTGTTTTGTAATAGACTTTGTATTTTAGAGCAGTTTTAGGTTTACAGAAACATTATGCCAGAAATTATCCCAAATGGTAAAAGTCCCATTTACCCCTTCCCTGTGAACATTGCTTTTTTTCTGTTACTTTCTTGTATTCGTATATTACATTTGTTAGTTTATAGACCAATATTGATACATTATCATTCATAAAAGTCCATACATGATATTAGGATTCACTTATGTGTACACAGTTCTGTGACTTTTGATAAATGTTTAATGTCATGTGTCTATGATTATAGACTCATATAGAGCAGTCACTGCTTCCAAATGTCCTCAGCTCCCCAGACTCATCCCTCCCTTCTCACCCTGACAAGCATATATATATGCTTGTTGTGAATAAACAATTTCTGAGAATATTTTAAAGATACTCTAGAAGTTGTTAACTGTGGATACTGCAGGGAAGCAACACAGGGGGGTTTTGGGGCGAGGAATAATATTGGGACACTTGTTTTTCATTGAAGACCTCATTGAGTAATTTTAATTTATCATTAGCATGTGTTGGTTATTTCTTTTAACTTTCAAGGCTTATTTTAGCAAGCTTAAAAGTCGTGATGGCTTGGTGTGGCACTGTGGGATAATGCATTGGACTGAAAGGTCGGCTTGAACCACAAGGTCAGTGGTTCATACTCAGCAGCCGCTCCTTGGAAACCCTATGCAGGGTCCCGAGGAGTTGGAACCAACTTAACAATAATAACAAGTGTAGGAAGTGTAGGAAGTTTAGCATGTTATATCATTGCATTTCCTAGCACAGTTTTCATTTTGATACTAGTCTCTGGAGCTGATGGTATTTTATATGTTTAGGAATTGGGTTTGGAGACTACAGATTTTAACCCATTTTAATGGTGGTGGTATTATTTTTATCATCCATAATGTACATATGTGAATGTAGATTTTTCTCCAATAAATTTTACTGAGCTGAGTGGATTGAAAATAAAGGGGTATACCACTCATAATGAGTCCTGGTGTGGCACTGTAAATTAATGTGCTAGACTGCAAATTCAGTTTGAACCGCCATGTCGGTGGTTCAAGCTCACCAGCCGCTCCTTGGAAACTCTGTACAGGGTTGCTATGGGTCAGACCGACTTGATGGCAATTCAACAGCAACAGCAGCACTCATAAAGATGGGTACTAGGAAGAGTATGGGTAAATTGTCAAATCAATCTTTCTCAGAGTAGTCTAGCTGTCTTAGTCCTGCATTAATTAGCAGGACTCCTGGTGTGGGGCTGTAGGATCAACATTGGACTGATAACTGCTAGGTCAACAGCTAAAACCCACCAGCAATTCCTCAGAAACCTTATACAGGGTCTCTGTGAGTCCGATCCTACTCCACAGCACTTAACACCAACACTATTAAACAGACTACCTTCAAACAAGACAAGAAAATTGTTACAGAAAATAGGAGCTCTTGAGCAAAACAAGAGTTAGTCATTTCAAGCATTGAATCTCTTTAAGGAAATGAAATGTTGAAAGAGCCATACAATACTAAATTTTACAAAGCATTTTACAGTAGACCAATAACTTAAGGAACACATAAAACATTTTCAGTTCCTAAGAGCTGGGAATTTGCCTTTGGGGGGACACTTATTTTCTTTTTTAAATTAGAATGCTTTACCAACAAACCTCATTGTTTTGTTACTATACTTAAAGTGGAGATTGGAGAAATGCCCATGCTTTGCTGCTTCCCTATTGTTCAGCGGCTTCCAACCTGTTAAATAAAGTTCATATTTGAGTTTTAAAATTTTAATATATAGCCTAAATTATTCTGAAAGGGCTATATTAGATTATTTTTTAATTAA
>NW_006408831.1:321053-323255 GCF_000296735.1 Chrysochloris asiatica
TTTTTTGTTGTTGTTATCTACAAAGAGTTGGAGCTCTGGTAGCACTGGAAAATAAGCATTGTTGTTATTGTTAACTGCCTTCAAGTTGGTTCTGACTTTATAGGGTTTCTGAGGAGCAGTAGGGAAGTTTGAACCACTGACCCTGCAGTTCAAATCAACCTTGTGCTCCAGTGCATTATCCTGTAGCATCACATCAGGACTCTGGGCAGGGCTAACTATAAGGTTGGCATGTCAAACCCACCAGCCACTCTGTGAGAGAAAAGGAGGCTTTCTGCTTCTACAACTATTAACAGCCTTGGACACCCGATATAGGGTCACCTGTGAGTTGGGACTGACTAGGCAGTGGGTTTTCATTTTGGGTGTATACCTAGAGTGGAATTGCTGGTTCACAATGAGGAGTCCTGGTGTAACCGTTTAGTGCTCAGCTACTAACCAAAAGGTTGGAATTCCAACCTAGCGATCTGCTTTTGTAAAGATTATAGCCACGAAAACCTGTGAGTCAGAACCTACGCGATGGCATCCAATATAATGGCAACTCTGTTCCACATTTTGAGGAATATCATCTCTAATGATATATTTCTCATATGCTTGTGAAGGTTGGACCTTGAATAAGGAAGCTCAAAGAATTGATGCATTTGAGTTATGGTGTTGGAGGAGATTAAAAGTACCATGGACTTCCAAAAGAACAAACTAATCTGTATTGGAAGAAGTATAGCTAGAATGCTCCCCGGAAGCCAGGAGGGACCAGTCCCTGGAGAAGGAGCTCATGTTTGATAAAACAAACAGTCGGAGACAAAGAGGAAGACCCCCCCCCAATGAGATGGATTGGCATCGTGGCAGTAGCAATGTGCTCAAATGTAGCAATGTGTGTGAGGTTGGCACAGGATGGGGCAGTGTTTCTTTCTGTTGTGTAGAGGGTTGCTATGAGTCTGTGCTGACTCAATGGCACCTAATAACAATAACTATGATTGGCAAAATGGAGGGTCAAAGAAAAAGAGGAAGACCTGTCTAAGGAGATGGATTGACACAGTGGCAACAGCAGTGGGCTCAAGTGTCCCAACAATTGTGAAGATGGTGCAGGACTAGACAACATTTCATTCTGTTGTGCATAGGGTCACTATGAGTTGGAACCGACTCTGCAGCACCTAACAACAATAATTAATGAGATGGGTCTGTAGGATAAACGCTGGACTTTGAACCAAAGGTAGAGAGTCAGAGCTCACTAGCTGCTCTGTGGGAGAGAGAGGAGACAGACTTTCTGCAGCCACAAAGATTTGCATCCTCAGAAATCCTATGCAGGGTTGCTATAAATTGGAACCTACTCGATGACACATAACAACAACAACAATGACTAATGTTGAGCATTTCCCTCCCCCTCCCCCCGCCCCCCATGTGCTTATTGGTCATGTGTGTATCTTCTTGGCAGAGGTATCCATTCCAGATCCTCTACCCAAGAATATACTGACTGGATTATTTGTCCTTTTATTCCTGAGTTACAGGAATTCTTTACATATTTATATGAAAGCTCAAAGTATCTATTTTTTTTCTTTTATTGTTTGTGCTTTTGCTGTTTATTATATCTAAGAAAATTTTGTCTGATCCAAGATTGTGAAGATTTACCCCTATGTCTTCTAAGTATTTCAGTTTTAACTCCTTAAGACATTTGATCCATTTTGGCTAACTTTTGTGTGTATTGTAAGGAAAGGGTTCAACTTCAGTCTTTGGCATATGGATATCCAGATGTAGCACCATTTGTTGAAAAAACAGTTCTTTCCAGCATTGAATTATCTTGGTGCACCCTGTTGAAAGTCTGCAAGTATTGGGACTTATTTCTGGATTCTCAGATCTATTCACATTGCATATTTTTTGAGTGTCTTATGGAGGAATTATTCATCTGAGACACAGTGGGGCTGATGATCCCCAGGCTGGATCTGTTTGGTGGCTGGTGGCTAGTCATTCTTCGATGGTTGACTCATCTCTGTGGAATCACGAGACTAAATATTTACAGAGGTTTAATTGTAAGTTAGCACAGGGCTACAGCAGATGCTGGTAGAAGCATGAGAGAAGTGACTTTGTTTGTACATATCACTAATTATAAATACTGTGGTGGTAGCAACAGGAGACATTCATAGGTCATAGCTTTGTGTTCCTGAGTAATGGCAGTGACAGACTAAAGTATACTTCCTTGCCATATGGAGCAAT
>NW_006408831.1:324236-330160 GCF_000296735.1 Chrysochloris asiatica
GGGGGGTGTCAGAGCATTTGATCTGAGTTGGCATTCTCTGCCAGCCAACAAGCTCTTCAGGGGTAAGAGTGTGAGAGGGTGGGGTGCTGGTCCCAGATGGAGTTCCTCTCAGGCTAGGTATTGTCTAGGGACAGTTAACCTTATCCCACAGTAGTTTGTGCTAGGTCAGATGGTAGCTGAGATCAAGGCCCTTGTTCCCAAAAGGAAATCTTTCAGGCTCAGATGGTCAAGGTGAGGTCAAGGTGACTGGTCCCTGAAGGGGTTCCTGCTCTCTTAGGGCTGGCCAAAGGCAGGCTGCTTGTCTGATGAGGTGGAGTTATGGCCTCCAGACATAGGGTGGCGCTCCCGGGCTCACTCCATACAGGAGGGTACACTGGCAGAGCCAGGTCTTTGCAGTGAATGCCTGGTAGCTGAGGGTGGGGCCTGACCATACTTCTGGTTACCTGGGTGTGTGGGGAACAAGGGAGAATTGCATCTTTCTGATCGCCAGCCACTAGTGTGGGTTTGGGTTGTCAGCTGCTGTCTCAAGTGAATACTAGCAAAACTCAAGATGGTGGTGCCCAATCAGGCAAGCTGACTGTTCACCTGGATGTATTCCTCCCACGTCACTTTTATTCAGCTTCTTGTCCTTGTCATTTCACTTCTCTGTTCTTTCCTCTGAAACTCTGGATTCCAAGATTATCATCTGTATCTATTGCTTTTGGTCTCTTGTGCCTTTGTTGTAGAGGGTCTGTGGAGCACCTATGCCTAGTCTGCTGATTTGACCAAAGTCTGCTCACGCTTTCAGTATGGATTACTCCTCAATGTAATGAAAACAAAAATTCTCACAACGGGACTGTTAAGCAACATCATTCATGATGAACAAAGAAAATCTTTTAAATTATCAAGGATTGAATTTTACTTGGATCCATAATCAATGCCCATGAAAGCAGCATTGGGCAAATCTGCTGCCAAAGATTTCTTTAAAGTGCAAAGATTCCACTTTGAGAACTAAGGCCAACCAGATTCAAACTGTGGTATTTTCAGTTGCCTCATATGCATGTGAAAGTTGGGTAGTGACTAAGGAAGACTGTAGAAGAATTAATGCATTTGAGTTATGGTTTTGGAGGAGAATATTGAATAAACTATGAACTGCTATGTTGGTAGTGGTTATGTGCCATGGAGTCCATTTGGCACATAGTGACCCTGCATAGGGTTTCTGAGGCAGTAAATATCTACGGGAGCAGAAAGCCTCATCTTTCTCCCATGGAACGGCTGGTAGTTTCGAACTGCTGACCTTGAAGTTAGCAGCCCTGTTGTAACTACAGCTACCAGGGCTTCTTCTAGACTGCTATGAGAATGAACAAATCTTACAAAGAAATTCAGAAGGAATGCTTCTTAGAAGCCTCAGTTAACAGTGGTAGTTCATTCTGGCTGTTTTCTACCAATCACATAGCTGAAGTAAGTTTCATGTACTCATTGGCGAAAAAAAAAAAAAAATTAATGCTTACCACATGCAAGGCAGAACAGGATATTGTTTTGTTTTCTTCCTAAATAGAAACGTGTGGTAGTGTTTTTCTAATTGTTAGATATGTGTTTGTTACAGAGAGTTCAGACAATAACAACAGCATAGTCACTCATAATCTTATAATTCTTATGATTGCTGTTGACATATTAATATATCCTTCTAGATTTTTGTTGTTATTGCTGAACTTTGTCTTTCTTGTTATATTTTTACCAAACGCTTTGTGCATAGGGTCGCTCTTAGTACCGACTCCATGGCACTTAACAACAACAACAACAATCATGTTCTATACTGTTAAGTGTTCTCAGTTAATGCAGTGTGGACAAGTTGATGTGTCTAATCATGTCATGCGTGTGTTGCATTCTAAAACACTACTGTACCACAATGTGATTAATACTACCTTGTATTCTGAAATATGAATGTACCATGATTTAAATGATTTAGTACTCTCTCATTAAACGTCAAGGAGCTCTGGTAGCATAGTGGTTACGAATCGGGCTGTGAACCTTAAAGTCAACAGTTCAAAACTACCAGCCGCTCTGCGGGAGAAAGATGAGGCTTTCTGCTCCTGTAAAGATTTACAGCCTCAGAAACCCTGTACAGGGTCGCTATGGGTCGGAACCGACTTTATGGCACTTAACAACAACAACATTAAACATCTGGGTGTTCTTTTTTTCTTCTAAACTTGAATGATCATTCTTATATAAATCTTTGTTTCCTTTTTTTCCCCCTTAGTGAGGGCAGAAATAAGGTCTCTTGTTTATTGCTGTATTCCTGATAATTAACATTGGACGTAGTAGGAAGGTGCATTGGGGGTTCCGTAGTAATGTTCTTACCTCCCATGGGGGGGATCTGGGTTTTATTCCCTACCCATGTAACTTATGTGTAGCTATCCGTGGGGGTTTGCATATTGCTGTGACTCAGAATGAATTTCTGTGGACCTTACAGACTGAAACATTTTGATTACGAAGTGTTCTAGAGGAAAAAGGACCCCCAAATCCAAATAAGTTGTACAGAGAGCCCTTTATAATCTTAAGCAGGACAAAACCAAGACAAAGACAAATCATTCTGATGAGGGAGACCATTCCTATGAGGTCATAAAAGTGTCCACAGGATTCATGGCCACATTACTAATTGTTGTTGTTAAATTCCATGGAGTTGGTTCCAACTCATAGAGACCCTGTGTAGGGTTTCAGAGAATCGAATTCACCGGCATTGTGATTCAACCTAACCAGCGGATTAACCCACAGCGCCAAACCAGGACTCCAGATTACTAATTATAGAACATTAAAATATGAAAGAAAGAAATTAATTTGTTATAAAGTCAGTTTGGTGGTAGATGAGTTCATCATTGTTACAGATGGGACTGTGAAAGCAGGAAAAAGAGTCCATGATTGAAATAATTTACACTATTGCGGATTAGGAAAGTTTACAGGATTGGTCAGAACACCTATGACCATCCTGGTTGGGCTATGACACATGGTCCTGGTACCCCAATTTCCATGAAGAACGCATTTAACCAAGTCCTTAAATGAGCAAGAATATCCCACTTTGGGTTGGCTAGGTAAATCATTATAATCCGCTTTCAACCACACAATGCCTGAGGGCAAAGCTTTTTACATTGCTGGTTAAAGGTCAGAATGAGCTCAATGGAAATTCTGTTCATGTCAAAACTAAAAATAGAGTTAGGGCTCCCACTGCCCACAGTAGGTAGCCTTCAGCAAAGTGTCTAGAACTTAAGCGCTAGTAAAGAAGACAGAACTGGAGAGCTGCTTTCGAAACCAAATGAGTCACAGTGATCTGATCTATAATCTATCCTGGGGCTGGTGCAGCACAAGGAAGCAGCATTGCCTTCTGTTGTACATAAGGTCATCGTGGCTCAAAGAAAGAAAAGACTCCATTTTGTACATTGGCCTGAACACATCTTCCTGTTCCAGGAATGTGCCAAATCAGCTCGTGTTGCATTAGAATAGCCCTTCACCCCTAGCAACAGCAAGAGTAGATAAGCATAAGCAGACAATTCAAGGCCAGATGATATATGTCTTCCTTTACCCTAACCCAGCAGCTCAGGCTACCAGTAATGACCAATCAGATTGTAACACCCATACCTTGAGAAATGTAAACCAATCCTGGAATAGCTAAACTGAAGACCCCCGAACCTGCTTGTAACCTCTGTAAAAATCCTGCAGACTAGGATGCTGCGTCGGATGTGGATGGAGTCTGGGCTCGAGCTTGAATAAAAACAACCCTTGTGCACTTGCATCGGCGTCGGCTCCTTGGTGGTCTGGGGACCCCAAAATCTGGGCATAACAGCAGCTAATAATAACATCAACAAAAATAATATTGGGTAGCTTCTTCAACTCTGTTTGTTGGATAATGGGATATTAGTTTTTTGAGCAAAAGAATTTGTGTGTCTTGTTCTAGCTTTCAAGTCACGTTCTATTTCATCGCTTATTAATCAGGACGGTACCTGGCAACATGGTGGCAAGAGTGTAATGATTTGTTTTCCTTTGAATGTTAACATGCGCCCAGCACCTTCTCACCATTGGTATCATTTATGAAGAGACAGAATTTTAATTATTGTAGTTAACCAAAATCCCAGAGGGTTTCTTCAGTTGTTTTTGCCGTTGAGTTGGTACTGACTCAGAGCGACCCTGTGCACAACAGGATGAAACACTGCTGGGCCCTGGGCCAACCTCACAATCGTTGGCTACACTTGAGCCCATGGCTGCTGTCACTGTGCCAATCCATCATATAGGAGGTCTTCCTCTTTTTTGCTGACCCTCCACTTTACCATGTTGTTCTCCAGGGAATTGTCACTCCTGATAATATCTCTGGGATAGGAGAGATGAAGTCAAGATATCTTGGCATCTAAGGAGTACTTCTTGCCTTTGTAGGATGTTCTTTTGACAGTCCATTGTACTTTTTTTTTTTTTTTTTAAGCTTTTTACTGTGAATTGAGTGAAGGTTTATGGAGCAGATATCAATTTCACACTCAATAAATCATATACTTTACTTCATTATATGGTTGCAATCCCCTCCATGCACCAACAGTTATCAGCATTTACCTCTGTTCACTCCAACTACTACATTCCTCCTTGTGTCTCCCACCACCCCATCTTTCCTCTGCCAACTTCCCTCCGGTTGTATATTGCCTGCCTTGTCACCCATGTCAATGTGTGTTTACCTTCTAACACATGTATTTAAAAAACCACGCAGGGATATATAATTATTTAAACAACCACAGGACATATTCTGGTAGCCAGTCTCCTGGCTGCCAGCACACAGCCTTTCTCTTTCCATAAATTTAGAGTCCTCCAATGCTCAATCTCGCTGTGACATCACCTCTGCCTCCATCTCTGTTGTCACTTCCTTTCTGGTTAGGGTCCCACGTTCAGCTCATGCTCTTCTCTCTTGATGGTCCTAGGGTCCTCTGTTCCTGGAGTACAAGATTAACTACTCCCCCATCTGCCATTACAGTTGTGATAATCACAATTAGGTATGATAACAACTACTCACTATTGAATCAATGAACCTTATCCCCATCTCCTTTCACCCGACCCATCTAGACAAGAGAAAAACTCTTCAGTGGGTATTCTACCTTCCCTGCAAGCTCTGAAACTAAACTCCTTGAAAACGTGTAAGCCAATGCCTTTTTAGACCCACCCCTACCCCCCGTTCCCCCATTTTAGGTGCCAATGTCTAAGTTCTTGTCCCTATCAACCCTGTATACAGAGGGAATAGGTTTAATCCTTGATGTAAACACTCCTGCCGTCTTAGTTGGTATTTTGAGCTACTACATCCATAAGTATAGATCAAGTTAACTTGATATTGTTTCCTTTATTACATTTCTTTATCTTCCTTTAGTGGAGCTCTGGTCATCAAGCCATCCAAGTTAGGTCAAATGGGTACTATCTGCAAGTTTGGCCATTCTTGTCAATCTCCCCTCACCTCATATTAGCTGGACACTTCACTCAGCTCTAGCCTTCTATGCTATGTCCTTTTCCATGGGCTCAAGTGTCCTCAGGTCTCACCACACTTTGGACCAACCAGCCTTTCCTCTTTCCTTTTCTATCTCTCATCTCCAGGTCGACAGGAGTCTATGGAATGTGGTCAAACTCAGCCCATATCTTCATTGCTGCCTTTCCCCCATTTCCGCTCACAAGTAGACCAATGCGGTCACCAGGGAGCTTACGTGCCTGCCCTTGTGTTCCCTTTGAGTTGCAGTCTTGGAGGGGGTTTGTCCTGAAGGGACTCCATTGTACTTTTAATACTCTCCTTCAACACCATAACTCAGAGGCATCAGTTCGTCTATAATCTTCTGTAGTCCTTGTCCAAATTTCACATGCATATGAGGCTATTGAAAATACTATGGCTTTGGTCAGGTGTACCTTATTCCTCAAAGTGACATCTTTGCCAC
>NW_006408831.1:331995-338394 GCF_000296735.1 Chrysochloris asiatica
ATGACCGTTTGCTTTTTCTTGCATGATGTTCTTGATGTCATCCCACAACTCTTCTGGTCTTCAGTCTTTAGTGTCTTATGCATCAAATCTGTTCTTCAGATGATCTCTAAAATCAGGTGGGATAGATTCAAAGTCAATTTTTGGCTCTTGTGGACTTGTTTTAATTTTCTTCCGCTTTAGCCTAAACTTGCATATGAGCAATTGATAGTCTGCCCCACAGTCAACCTTGTTTTGGCTGATGATATGGAACTTTTCCACCTTCTCTTGACACAGATATAGTTAATTTGATTTTAGTGTATTCCTTTTGGTGAGGTCCATATGTTATAGTCATCTTTTATGTTGTTTAAAAAAAGTATTTGCAATGAAGAAGGCATGGTCTTGCAAAATTATATCATGTGATCTCCAGCATCGTTTCTATCACCAAAGCTATATTTTCCAACTACTGATCCTTCTGGTTTCCAACTTTTGCATTCCAATCGCCAGTAATGATCAATACATCTAGATTGCCTGTTTGATCAATTTCAGACTAAAGAAATTGGTAAAATTCTTCAATTTCATCAACATTGGATTTAGTGTTTGATACGTAATTTTGGATCACAGTTGGTATTATCTGGTCATTCTTGTAGGCTTATGGATATTATCCTATCACAGAAGAAGTATACTTCAAGGTAGATCTTGAAATGTTCTTTTTTATTTGAATGCAGTGCCATTCCTCTTCAAGTTATCATTCCAAGCATAGGAAACCATATGATTGTCAGATTCGGAATGGCTAATATCAGTTCCTTTCTGCTCACTAATGCCTAGGATACTGATGTTTATATGTTCCATTTCATATTTGATAACTTTCAATTCACCTAGATTCATACTGCGTACATTTCCGTGTTGTGATGATTAATGGGTACTAACAGCTGTTTCTCCACATTTTGAGTTGTGCCCCATCAGCAAATGAAGATCTTGGAGGCCTTACTCTATTCATGTCATTGTAGTCAATTCTACTTTGAGGAGACAGTTCCTCCCCACTCGTATTTTGAATGCCTTCCAACCTGAGGGGCTCGTTGCCCAGCACTATATTGGACAATATTCTGTTGTTTTTCTCATGTTTCAATATTCAGTATTCCAGTGCAATCTGACAGTGTTCCACTGCTATTCATAAGGTTTCAGTGACTAAATATTCGGCAGTAGTTGCGTAGTCATTACAAATCGGGCTGCAAACCTCAGGTTCAGCAGTTCGAAACTACCAGCTGCTCCATGGGAGAAAGATGAGGCTTTCTGCTCCCGTAAAGATTTATAGCCTCGGAAATCCTACATACAAGGTTGCTTTGGGTTGGAACTGACTCGACCGCACTTAACAACAACAAGTCACTCTCTTCTTCTTCGTAGACTCTCTTCATCTCGAAGCTCAGCTGAAAGTGTCCACCATTATGTCACAGTAACAGAGACGCTACCACAGTACAACAAACTGACAAATGAGTGGCTGTGAGAAGGCACCCTATATAGAATTGGCTTCCACACACTCAAGAAGCATGTGTGGTTATATGCCATGGAGTTGGTTCTGACTCATAGAGACCTTGTACAGGATTTCCTAGGGAGTAAATCTTTACGGGAGCAGAAAGTCTCATCTTTCTGTTGCAGAACTGCTGGTAGTATTGAACTACTGACCTTGAGGTTAGCAGCCTGACTTGTAACCACTACGCTACCAGAGTTCCATGAAGCATAGTTCTTGTTTGTACCTCCACTTCCTAAGTCAGGGGTGTGTCATTTCAGTTCAAAAGGTCAAATAACTGTTCATGGTCACTAAATGGCATAATCAGGTTATAAACGCACGCTGACTAAGTTGTAACCTGACCTCTTAACCACTTTGCCCAATTTGATCTGTGCTTTTACTAAAGGTTTAGTTTCTCAAAGAATAGGTGAGGACTCCAGCTAGTAGCTAACATCAGTTGGTCATTTATACAGTGAGCGTGTAAGAGGCATTTCGCCTTTCAGACTTCTTGTTACATACTCACATTATTTTCTGTGAACGTGAGTGGATGGAAGCACAGCCTTTCCCACTCTAACATTCTTAGATACTCATACACTTTATTCTTAAGTTCATGGATTTTGACCTGTCCCTATTTTGGGCTCAGCACTTTAGTTTTCCATGTTTTTCCAACTTCTCTATGTTCTTTTCTGTGTCTTGCTTCTTAGTTGATTCCATACGTCTTTGTTTTGTCTAAAAGAGTAGTGATGACAGTGGTTCCGATGAATCAAGACTTTCTTTGCTAAATTACTGGACATCTCCTAAGTCACAATGCTTACCATTGAAATTGAAAATAATGTCTGGCTAATTTACACACCACACCACCACACTATGCTTTCTATATAACGCACCCACGTAAACAATGCACACATGCATATGGCGTCACATAACTTAAGGAAACTAACATGTGAGGGGGTTGCATGGATTGCCAAAAAACCCACATAACATTTGCTCTAAAATACAGTATACAGTGTACAGTACTCATGCTGTTGCCAGGGTGCCTTTGAAGGATGGACATCTCATAGCTTGGAAGGTTGACTTACAGACCTCTGTGTGAATCTATGTGGACAGAGTTGCTCTAAGGGTTGTTTTGTGTTCCTTTTCTAGCTGGCCTGCTGCTGTGGTTCTGCCGGCTGCTCCTTGTGCTGTGGCTGTTGCCCCAAATTCCGACAGTCCCGCGGTACCCGCTTCATGTACGCACTCTACTTCATCCTCGTTGCCGTTCTGTGCTGCATCATGATGTCAGAAACCGTGGTCCACAAGATGAGAGAGCATGTAAGTCTGCCTGTCTTCAACTCTTCCTGTTTCTGAGGTTTGATTTTGGCAGTAGGAAACATTACCTTTAGAAAACAATTCTCCTTACATGGGGTTGTCATGAGTCAACTTGATGGATAGTGCTCTTCCCCACTAGCTCCCCTGTTTGGTGGTGGTGGTTTTGGGTATTCCCACTCTATTTGAACAGCTGAGGCCTCTTTAATGCTTTACTGCCCTTCAGGCAAGCCATTCAGTATAGATGTAATCTGATGCTTTTGGCAGAGAATGTGTTAATCAGAGAATTGTGTGTTTTGTCTTTTGTCTTAGCTTTGTTTATAGCTGTTTCTAATTACTGAAGTCTTTTCTTATAGGCTATTATATTTTTCTGAATCATAATATGGCTGCGGTTATTTCAAGTAGCAGATATTGAGTATTGAATTTGGCAGAAATGAAAACTCTGATCAAATTTTAGATAATCCCACAGATAGTGTGGGTGGGTTGTGGACAGAGCACCACCTCTGGTGGTGAGGCATGGGTTTCCAGCCTCCTCTTGTATGATGCTTGCTGATGTAGGCCTGGTATGTGAAGATGACGGAGACACATGTAGGACTTTTTTTCTGGCATTTCTCTCTTTTCTTCATAGTAGGCTTCTTGAGCAACAAAATTACAGTGGGATATTTGAGGGTGTGGTGCTGTGGGTTAATGCGCCAGACTGCGAATCTGTTTGAACTGCAAGGTTGGTGGTTCAAGCTCACCAGCTGTTCCTTGGAAACCCTTTACAGGGTCACTAAGGAGTCCTGGTGTGGTGCTGTGGGTTAATGCACCAGACTGCAAAGCCGTTTGAACTGCAAGGTTGGCAGTTCAAGCTCACCAGCTGCTCCTCAGAAACCCTATACAGGGTCACTATGGGTCGGAATCGACTCAAAGGCACTTGACAACAACAACAATGGGTCAGAACTGACTCAAGGGCTCTTAACAACAACAACAAATAGTACTATTATTCCCCTCCCACGCTCTGAATCACTTAAAAATAAGATGAAAACTGAGGTGAGATAATGTGTGGCTCTCATATCTGTAGGGAGGTGAACTTCCTATTATTGAGTTCCAGAATGAGTCAGGTATGCCCCCTGGGGACAGCTCTTTTCCCAGAGAAAGGGAGAGGAAAGGCTAGCAAACTCTGTTTCTCCTCACAAACTCAGTACTCCATCCTGCAGGGGCAGAGAGGGGAGGGGAGGGATGCAAAATTAGTGAAGTGGAGAGAGGGTAGGAACATC
The DNA here is from genome assembly GCF_000296735.1 of Chrysochloris asiatica. Taxonomy (NCBI): domain Eukaryota; kingdom Metazoa; phylum Chordata; class Mammalia; order Afrosoricida; family Chrysochloridae; genus Chrysochloris; species Chrysochloris asiatica. The sequence continues at coordinate 336,043 of NW_006408831.1, forward strand.
AGTATGCTAATGAAACTCTCTTCTTATCTCTCTTATCAGAAGGAGCAATTCCTGAGGAAGTATCTTCCTTCCTAATCCTTAGGCTGAAATTGTGGCACAGTCAAGTATTTCAAAACAACAATTTTCTTAAAAGCATTTCGTAAATTCCTGTCCATTGGTTAAAGTAAGCCATTAGAAGGACAGTGCTTTTATCACTATGTTTCCAGAGTCTTGAATATTAGTGGAAACTAAGGAGTTTTGGTAGCATGTTGTTGTTAAGGTGCCATCGAGTCGGTACACACTCACAGCGACTTTAGGCACAGCAGAATGAAACACTGCCCAATCCTGGGCCAACCTCACTACTGCTGCCATGCTTGAGTCCATCGATGCTGCTACTTGGTCAATCCATCTTGCTGGGGGTCTTCTTCCTTTTCTCTGACTTTCCACCTTATCAAATATGATATCCTTATCCAGTGACTAATCCCTCCTGACAATACGTCTGAAGTAGGAGAGAGGAAGTTTGGCCATCCTGGCCTCCAAGGAGCACTCTGACTGCACTTCTTCCAACAAGGATCTGTTGGTTCTTTTGGCAGCTCATGGCACTTTCAATATATTCCTCCAACACCCAAACTCAAAAGCATCAATTCTTCTACGGTCTTCCATATTTACTGTCCAGCTTTCACATGCATATGAAGTTATTGAAAATACCATGGCTTGGGTCAGGCGCACCTTCGTCTTCAAGCTGACATCTTTGCTCTTCAACACTTAAAAAGGTCTTGTGCAGCAGATTTGCCTGATGCAATACGTCATTTGATTTCTTGACTTCTGTTTCCATGAGTGTTGATAGTTGATCCAAGAAGAATGAAGTCCTTGACAACTTCAATCTTTTCTCCATTGATAAGAAAGTTGTTTATTGGTCCAGTGGTGAGGATTTTTGCTTTCTTTACATTGAGATGTAATCCATACTATCAGTAAATGTTTTAAGTCCTCTTTACTTTCAGCAAGCAAGGTTGTATCATCTTTATATCGCAGGTTGTTAATGAGTCTTCCTCAATCCTGATGCCACGTTTTTCTTCATAGAACCCAACTTCTCGGATTATTTGCTCAGCATACAGGTTGAATAAGTATGGTGAAAGAATACAATGCTGTCTCACACCTTTCTTAATTTTAAACCATTCAGTGTTCCCATGTTCTGTTCAAACAACTGCCTGATGGTCCAGGTACAGATTCCTCATGAACACAATTAAAGTGTTCTGGAATACTCATACTTTGTGATGTTGTCCATAGCTTGTCATGATCCACACAATCAAAAGCCTTTGTGTAGTCAGTAAAGCACAGGTAAGCATCTTTCTGATAACTCTCTGCTTTCAGCCAAGATCCATTGGTCATCAGCAATGATATCCCTCGTTCCACGGCCTCTTCTGAATCTGGCTTGAACCTCTGGAAGTTCTCTGTCTATGTATGCTTGCAGCTGTTTCTGTATTACCTTTAGTAAAACTTTACTAGCATGGGATATCAAAGAGACTGTCTGATGATTTCTGCATTCCACTGGGTCACCTCTCTTTGGGATGGTCACAAATACAGATCTCTTCCAATCAGTTTTGGTACAGTGACACTGTGTATTCCTTCCATCTTTTGAAGCTTTCTGTATCATTCAATAATTTGCCCCGAGAATACTTCAATAACGAAAGTTGAGGCATGAATTTTTTGTTCAGTTCCCCCAGCTTGACAAATGCTGAGCATGTTCTTCCTTTTTGGTTTTCTGATTCCAGATCTTTGCACATTTTGTTGCAATATTTGGCTTTATCTTCTCAAGCTGATTTTTGAAATTTTCTGTTAAGCTTTTGTACCTCCTCATTTCTTCCATTTGCTTTAGCATCTCCATGCTGGAGAGCAAGCGTCAGTGTCTCTTCTGACATCCATTTTGATCTTTTCCTTCTCTTTTGCCTTCTTAATGACTTTTGCTTTCTTCCAGTATGATGGTCTTGATGTCATCCCACAACTCTTCCGGTCTTTGGTCTTTAGTGTTTAATATATCAAATCTGTTCTTCACATGATCTCTAAATTCAGATGGGATATATTCAAGGTCATATTTTGGCTCTCATGGACTTATTTTCATTTTCTTCAGCTTTAGTTTGAATTTGCATATTACTAATTGATGCTATGTTCCACAGTCTGCCCCTGGTCTTGTTTTGACTGATGATATGGAGCTTTTCTATCTTCTCTTTCCGCAGATGTAGTCAATTTGATTTCTATGTATTCCATCTGGTGAGGTCCATGTGTGTAGTCATCTCTTATGCTGTCTAAAGAAGGTATTTGAAATGAATAAATCATTGATTTTGCAGAATTCTATCATGCATTCTCTAGCATCAT